>NW_010294779.1:0-12689 GCF_000700745.2 Antrostomus carolinensis
TGCCCTGACCCAGGTGCAGGACCTGACACTTGGACAGTAGTCAACACTATTTTGTTTTTTAAACAAGTTTTCTAGGAGCTGAGGAGGCCGCAGCCCTCGGTGCCGTGTTGCAGTGAGCTCTGTCCTTGCCTGGAATGTGCGGTGTCAGCCGCGCTCGCGGAGCGTGTTGGAGCCTGTGCCTCCCTCAGCCACCGGCACAGCCCCACCAGTGTGCAGGTGAGCTGCTCCCCGGGCTCCGGGGCTGCACCTCCGCAGCCTGTCTGGGCTGGCTCTGCACGCAATCCCTGTGGAATGGGGAGAGGCTGGAGCACCGGGACATGGGGAGGAGTTAGCAGGACCCATCTGTTTGGCCTCATCAGGCAGAGAATGGGATGACGCCCCATTTGCAGATGGGTTTGGTGGTGGCCCTGGTGTCATGCACAGGGAGGACAGGTTGTTTGTAGCACGTGCTTTCACATCTGTCCTAGATGTGGTCTGCAGCACCTCATGTTAGCAGCTGGCGTTCATCTGCAGAGACTGGCAAGTGCCTCCAGAAGGTAACTCACTTGGCTTGAATGATATGAGTGACCCTTGTTCCTCACCAGAGAGGGCAGTCAGCAAAGAGTGGACTGGAAGGGAGGTGCAGCCCTCACGCCAGCACTGCCAGCAGAACTTGAGGATTTTTGCCCCCATGCTCTAGCCCCTTCCTTCACGCCTTGTAACCCAGGCTGGTGGCGAGCAGAACTGTTTACCTCGTGAGGACTCCTTGGTGGAGATGTCATAAGGAGTTAGTGGGTTTCAGTCTGGTTTCCTGATGGCCAGTATCCCCAGTGTCAAAATTGCCATCACTGATGTTCTTCCCTTTCTAGCACAGTGGGGATTGTTGGCTGGTGTTTCAGCACTGCAGTAGTAAATGTAATTAATACTAATTGGCACTAGTTGGCAGCTTCCATGGAGCCTCCAGAAGCTGTCTTCCAGCCCACGTGCTCAAAGACCTCCGTGGGTTTTAGGGAGAGAAGGACCTACACACTCACCAGCTTGGTGGCCAGTAGCAAACCTTGCAGGAGCAGGTGACGTGGCCATCCAGGGTGATGGCCAGGCCACCACAGTCCCTGCTCAGCAGGAGCAGGTAAGTCTCACAGCCATGCAGTGGAAGAACATGGCCATCCTGGGAGCTGGGGAGATGATGGGCCATGCTGCAGAAGAGACTTTCCCTGGGGCAGGATGCGGCCAGGCTGGGCACCCAAGTGCAGGGGACATGGGGAGGGAGCTCTGCCCACAAATGCCAGGGACTGTGGGTGTGGGGCTGGGGCTTGTTGCACAGGTCAGTGGAGGGTTGGCTTTTATGTATCATGTGAAACTTCTCCTGTGACTTGTTCTGTCGTCGTCTTTCATGGTATGAACATCTCACCTTTCCTCGTTGCCTGCAGGTGTCTGGAGTTGGTTGGTTTTTAGATACCGATGCCTTGTGTTAAAAAAAATCAATCAATCTGAATTGTACCTTTGAATGATCTGCCTTAAAGCGGCTCTGTGCCTTCAAAACAACTCCTGGGCCACCTCTGTGTTAGAGCTGGGGACAGACTGGTCCTCCCTCACGTTTTCTAAATATAGTGTCTTCCTACAAGAGCTCGGTTCTGTCCGTGTGTCATTCACACCCACACCACCAGGAGACAGGGAGGAGAAACCAGGTGTTGCTCCTCTGGCTTCAAACCAGAGGTGTCGGCAATACCAGAGACACGGGTCACTTGGCCCAAGCTCTGCAGCAGGAGGTGGGTGGGAGATGCAGCGAGCAAGGTGAGCCAGGAGTGAGACCTGCTTTGGTCCTGGGATGGCAACACAACAGTTTTTGTCCTGTTTTCCTGGGTTTATCACTTGAAACAAGGTAGAAATGTTGGACGTACACATGTCCCAGCAAAACACAAGTGCAACGTGACCGTAGAGAGAGAGAATGCGGGGAACAAAGTGGTCCCTCCTGCAAGCAGGGGACGGTTCCTGGAGGAGACCACAGGTCTGGACCTGAGCTCAGGACTTGGCACAGCCTACACCAGCGGGAGGTCAGCTCTTCCGTGGCAACTGCTTATTTCAATCCAAATTTGGCCCCTTTTTGGTTCAACTTTATCTCCTTTGAGTATAAACAATTTGGCAGCAGTGAGAGTCAGACATGGAGAGGGAAAAAGGCGGCCAAGGCTGCTCAGGAGTCTGGTGCCATTAGAGAGGGAAATTATTATTAAAGGTGACGGGGGGGGAACGCATTCCAGTGTGCTGCTGGTCTTCTGCTCGCCTGGGCTGGGTGACGGGAAGCCCTCTCTGCTCAGGGAGGCCTCATGCTGCCATAGCTCACCTGGCAGCTCTCTGGGAGCACAGAGTCCCAGCACGGTGGGGTTGGAAGGGACCTCAGGAGATCATCCAGTCCAACCCCCCTGCCAAAGCAGGTTCCCTACAGCAGGTTGCACAGGAAAGTGTCCAGGTGGGTTTGAACATCTCCAGAGATGGAGACTCCACACCCTCTCTGGGCAGCCTGTCCCAGGGCTCCGGCACCCTCACAGGAAAGAAGTTTCTCCTTCAGTTTGTCTGGAACTTCTGGTGTCCCAGTTTGTGCCCATTGCCCCTTGTCCTGTCACTGGGCACCACCGAGAAGAGCCCGGCCCCATCCATTTGGCCCCCACATTTCAGGTATTTATAGACATTGATCAGATCCCCTCTCAGGCTGCTCTTCTCCAGGCTGAACAGTCCCAGCTCTCTCAGCCTCTCCTCACACGGGAGATGCTCCAGCCCCTCATCATCTTTGTGGCCTCCCCTGGACTCTCTCCAGAAGATCCCTGTCCCTCTGGAACTGGGGAGCCCAGAACTGGACACAACACTCCAGAGACAGTGATGTTGGAGTTAAAATCTGGTAATTAAATTCTCCTCACTGCTTCTTTCCCAGCTGAACCTTTTTTTTCTCTCCCCAGCCCCCCCCATATTCACTCCTCAGTGCCAGTGGCTTTGCCTGCTGCTCCGTGGAGCAGTGACTCCCAGGATTTGGGATCTGCACACGGGATATGTAATTTTTTTTACCTTTTCATGAAGCCAGCTGGCCAGTAGTGGCCAAAAGCCCTTAGCTGGTGGGTTTGCATTGGGCAGAAGGAGTTTTGCTGCCTTTCCAGTGAAGCCTTTTTCTAGAGGAGAGCAGGAGGCTTCCCAGAAACCTTCATCCCTCTTTGCTGTCGGTCCCAGCAGAAGGACCAAGAAAAGCAGCAAACCCAGTGTCACTCCAGACCTGCTGTTCCCCGGACAAAGTGGAGGACAAGTCTTCACCTGCTTCACCAAACAGATCCCAGACTGTGCTCAGCTTTGCCACGTTAAATTCTGGTAAATAGGTAACTGGCATTTGCCACCTTACCCTTTCTGTGCAACTTTCCTTCAGCTGCAAAAGAAGCCACCGTCGTTTGGAGGTGGCCCGTAGCCTCCCCCACCAGCCGTCCTGGGCAAGGTCATTCCCACCTTCTCCAGAAAAAAGCACCACCTGTGACTTAACCAGAGATAGTTGAAGTCAAATACAGGCTACAGATGAAATCTGCCCACATCTGGCTGGTTTTGGGGGTTTTTTCTAAGTCTCAGACACTCCCAGGAGCTGTTGAAGACCAAGACGTGGCCAGTTTGGTGACGTTTCTTTCTCGGTGGTGGCAAGAGTAAGGAAAATAAAAAAATCCATATTGAATTCTGATTCTGCTGCACAATGACAAAATCATTTAATAATCAGAAAAGCGTGTCGTTATTTAAATGAGCTTACACCAGGCTGTTAAAATAGCGATTTTTTAGCATGACTACAGAGTTAGAAAATTAAAAACAAAAAACAAATCAGAAAGAACCATGAATTCAAACGCTTCGTTTTAAGGAAAGGAATTGTTCTAGTACAAGAGGATTCCCAGCATTGTCGAGATAAAAATGATACATTTGAAAAATATTCATGTTGGTGATAAGAACTTAAATTCTAATGGTGGTGTTTTAATTAAGCAATACACTGTGCACCTCTCACTTCTCACTGTGGCAACAAGCCTCGAGTGTCTCCTCACGTAAAATGTTTCCTCATTTTCTAGTAACTATTGCCAGGCTATTCTGACATCACTCCCGGTGCGTCCCTGGCGATGACATCAGACCATAATAGCTATTTTCTGTCACTGTTACTTTTCCAGTGCTGGAAATATCTGATTGTTTTCTTCACTCTGTTGCATTTAATTTTCTTTTTAAAACAACCAGGAGAACATTTTATTTTAGCTGTTGCCACACGTACACTTCTCTGTCCTCCCGTGAGAATTTTAATTTTTTAATTTTATTTTTATTTTAAGAAATCCATGCCAACATTTGGGAGGTGAACTGTTACCTGGCGTCGCTTTAACTAGAGCAGCTTAGGCTTGAGACAAAAAAAAAATGGACTTTTCTTGTTTTCTTCAGCCTACAAAGTAAATCTTTCAGTCTTCTCTACAAAAGGAGCCAATATTGAATATGTGAAGCAGGCACCTAAAATACGAGATGAGATTTATAGAGCTGTGCTTTGAAATTGTGCACCTGCAGCTTCCTCTGGCAACATCTGCTCTGGCTTTGAAAGGTGATGTTTTAGAATCCCAGACTGGTTTGGGTTGGAAGGGACCTTAAAGCTCATCCAGTTCCAACCCCCCTGCCAGCAGCAGGGACACCTTCCACTAGACCAGGTTGCTCAAAGCCTCATCCAACCTGGCCTTGGGATTTTCACCCCTTCAGAGCTGCAAAAGCACGATGGTGAGGGGCTGGAAGAGCAGGACGTGCACACAGTTGTGAAAGTTTAACCCAACTCTCTGGATTCGTTGATGGGTTCCTCCTGAGGTCAGGGAAAGTGTAGAGGAGGAGAGTTTTCCCCACCAGCCGTGCTGCTCAGGTCCTGCAGGGAAGACAAGAGACACCAGTAAGGGGGCTGCTCCTCCACACTGCACAGGCAGAGAGGGGCATTCACCATGGGCCACATCACTCGGCACCACGGCCACCCCTGCTCTTCAGCACTCGCACCCTTCTGCGTCCCCAGCCAGCAGTGGCTTTACAGAGGCTTTTGTCCCTTGCATCCTCCCTCATCATATCAGGTGTCACCATCCCAGGTGGTATTTAAAAGACAGGCAGACGAGGTGCTCAGGGACATGGGTTAGAGGTGGAGTTGGCAGTGTTGGGTTTATGGTTGGACACGATGATCTTAAAGGTCTTTTCCAACCAAAATGATCCTGTGACTCTACGATTCCGGGGTTAATATACTTCATTTCTAAAGAAAGCTGAATTTCCTGGCACAGTGCCACAGAGACGTAGCTGGTTATGAGTCTAGCCAGAGCTGGCTCAGACTTGAGGCATCCCATGGCAAAGCATGGTGGTGACATGGTGGTGACATCAAGCTTTCTTGCTGGCTGTTGCCCCAGTATAATGCATTTAAACTATGTTTGCATGTTGCAGGTCATGTAAGCAACAGATGTGAACTTTGCTTCTTGACCTAAAGCGCTTTTGACCTAAGAACATGTCATTCCCTCATTGGCCTGACACAGGAAGTCAAGCATTTGATTGGACTCTTCTTTCCAAAACTCTCTCTTGAAAATGAAAATCAGATTCTTGAAACAGCCACTGCCAGACCACACTGGTTGTTGTGAAGAGGCCTTTCACCACCACCTCACCACCACCTTCCTTCTGCTCAGATAACGCTGCCATCTTTGGACACCTCCCAGAACACACCTCGTTTTCTTCCCCAGATTTATAGCTCCCATCCACAACTGCTCTCCATCTCCAGCACGAGGTCTGCACCCTTCTGAAAACCACTTGCTGCTGATAAACCCCAGCAGTTGGGATATTTGGTGTTCTTGCTTTAAAGACCAAGCAAGGAGAGAGATCCTCGTCCTCAGAGGGAGTTTATTCAATGGCCACAGATGCTGGTGAGACAACAACACGCCTCTGGAAAGGCTTTGCTAATTTGTGCACCTCCACCTTCTCCTTCTCCACCTTGTAATGATGTTTTCTGAGACTGAGAGTCCTTCCAGGGCCTGGCAGTGATGGGAACTCACCCCCTTTCTTACCTGATTCCGTTGCCCCATAACTTAATAAGGTCGAAAATTCCTGGTAGGGTAGAGGCCAGTCTTCTGCACCCCAAAGGCTGTGATGAAGATGTTGAGGATGACCGTGATGAAGATGAGGGCTGTGGCAGTGTTGTTGAGTACGTTCAGGCGGGGTTGCTTTGCAACGTCGTTCAGGTTCAGACGAGCTGTGCAATGCAATGCAAAAAGAAAGGGAGATTTGTAGCTTGACTCCAAGTCCCCCAGCCCCTGCAAACCTTCCCTGCTGGCAGAATGTCCATGGTGCCCCCGGGCACTGAGGCCACAGAGCTGGGGGAATAGTCCCAGGAACCTTGCAGGGCCCACCACTTGCCCTAGGATGACATAGGAGGATAGAGCAGAAGAAAACCATCTTTTATTGATGTCGTGTCTTTCTTTGTCCATGGAGGTGCCATGGGCCTCGGATGGGCCAACCCTAAATCGCCAAATTACTGCTGCATTCTAGCCAGGCATGTGCCATCTGACCCCCCCCCCACTGTATGGCTGTGGGACATGGCAAGGGAAGGCTGGGTGACATGGGGGACAAGTTCAGCAACCTTGTGCTGAGATTTGGAGGCCAGTTCTGACACCCAGATCTCACACGTGTGCTGACACAGGTACCAGCACCTTCCTCACCCCCAGACCAAGAGGTATCTGGGCACGTGAACAGGATCAGCCCAGCTGATGGGCATTGATCAGTTCAGACATGGGAACCCCATGGTTACTTGGGTTGTCTGGCCAATAAGCCACGTGAATGGCAGCTTTGTGGCTCCCTGGCCTCAGCTGTGGTCCTTTGTCCCCCTTCTCACAGCCACCACGGCTGTCACCGGGAAAGTCTCTGCCACATGGGGCAGGGGAAGGAACACCTTACAGGATTTCCTGTGGCCTCTGATCCCGTGTCCCACAGAAAAACCCACGTAGGATATACAGGAAAAGGCAACGTTCTGCAGAGCTTCAATACTGGGCATGTGTTGGAGGCTGATCCTGTGTCAGATCAGAGGAGCACTGGGCAAGCCCGTCTGAGCTGCTGGTGTTAACGTAGTGTCTGTAGGACACTGGGAGAACTGTGGGATTGGTTGAATTTGAGGCTGATACAGGGAATAACTGTGTATAAATTGTTCTGTTAGACCCCAGCTTCAGTGAGGTGAAGCTGCAGATAAGATACAGCATCTGCAGGAGCTGCGTGAAGGGGCACGTTACGGGATGGGCAGGAAGAGGCCCCAAACCCAGCTCTCTCCCTACGATGAGGACTCAGCAGTGGGGATGTGAAGGAAGAGCAGCGTCCAGAGCTGTCGTGCAAGAGAGAAAATCAACCTCCTCCCCACTTTGAAAAGCAGTAGCACAGACCCCACCGCCCTCATCAAGCTGCCTTCAGCCCTCCTGCAGTGCTGGCTGGAGCACCAGAACAGTTCAGAAGAGTCTTCTCCCTCATACCTCCGTGCTGGCCAAGCCAAACCACAGCAGCACCCTGCGAGGATGCGCACACCTCGGTGGCCACCTTACCAGTGATGATGAGGAGAATCCCAATCACCACCTGGAAGAAGAGGGAGATGCTGATGAGCACGATGAGGGTGGTGTAGTACTGGAAGGAAGGTCCCTGCTCCAGCACGGCTTTGAGTTGCGTGACGTTGGCCATGAACAGCGCCACGTCCAGCATGCTCTCCGCTACGCTCTTCTTCGTCGCGTAGTGGTTGATGTTCATCGGCCCGTTAATCCGGAGATGAGGATTCATACCCTGAGGAGACAGGAGAAACAGCATGAACTAGTGGCATTGCTAAGTCAACAGACCCAGCGGCTGGACTTGATGATCTCAAAGGTCTTTTCCAACCAACCAATTCTATGGTCTGTGTCAAATGGGCTGCTGTCTCCCCACCAGGTTTATCTGGAAAGCCTGGAAAAGAGGCAAAGTTTCATGTTTTAAACATGTCGAGAGTGCCCAGCTTCCCCTCACAGTCACCTCCTGATATTAATAGACACAAGATACTCGTGGTGACCAAGAGTTCAGCAAGGCTAGAAAAATACTGAGTGTTTTTGTGGAAAACAAGCTTGAGCAGAGTGACAATATTGTAGATTACCCAGGGCCAGGGGTTTTGTAAGAATATTAAATTCTCTTCCTTCAGGGTACAGACAAGCCTGGAACACACAGGGGATTAGAGAGAGATCTTCTCTTTGGGTTGGATGTTCAAAGGACTGTCAGTGGCTGGGCTTTACATCTCCTCTGAACACTTTTTGCTGGCTACTGTCTTAGACAAGATGCTAGAGCAGATGGGACAAGCTGCATTTTTACTTCTGAAACCAGGGGCACTGCTTCTCCAAAATGCATCGAGACATGGGATGGGATCCACCACACCTAACTTCAGCTAATCATTCAGGGACATGGGGTTTTTTTCCCCTGTCAGTGGAAAGAAACAGGTATTTACAAGGTCTAAACCACCTGGTTGCCCTAATTACAAGCTGTAGGTCATTTGGCTGCTTGTAGCCATCCACCTTTTCTCTCTCCATCTTGTTAAGTGAGTTCTCCTGTTAGCTGTCTTGACCCAAATGATGAAAAAACCCACGATAGTAAAGGGGATGATAGTTTCCTATCCACCCAGAGTGTCAGCAGCTGGTAAAAAGCATCAGCAAAGCAACAATTAAAAGATTTGGATATATATGCAGCAAAGCTATGATCTTCTTTCTTAAAAAGAAAGAAAAAACCCCACTTCCATGTAGCAGACGGGCTCTGGTTCTGGGTAAGGAGCCCCCTGAGAGCTGTAATGAAGATTGGCAGCCTTGCCCTCAGCGCTGTCTGATGGATAACCCTTTAAATCTGGAGATGAGGGCCAGCCGGGGGTCTGAGGTGGCTTCTTTTGCTCAGTGTGGTGGAAGGGATTTCTCCAGGTGTATGCTGGACGCAGGACTGTGCCTACATCAACTGGTAAGTCCTGCTTTGGTTCTTTTGTACCAGATAAAGTTCAAAATGTGGTGTTTCCTCCATGCTATGACCCTGGAGATGGGTTATGTCCAGTGCTTCATGCTGTTGTCTCTGGTCTCTTTGTACCTTCCCCAGGCAAGGGAGGTTTTCTCTGTGCCAGGGTGGGAGTGTTGGCAAAGCCAGTGATTCTCAGGGATCATTGTTGTGTCCAACACTGAAATTGGGGCTGAATTTCAGCAGGGGGTTGTTACCTGTGCCAGCCATCACCCTCATGCAAGAAAGATCTGTAGTCAGGAAGGACTGTGTCCAGTTTGAGCTGTGGGTGAACTGTGATACCTGAGAAGGTGCTGGCTCGGGGTAGGAAAGTGCTTTGGGGGTTTTTTTATATTTTTTTTATTTTTGGGGGTGTTTTTTAAATTTTTGATTACTTAAAGCATGTAGTTCTCATGGTTTCTAACAGTAAAGCTACTGCAGTTAAGAGGCTCCTCTGCAAAGCTTGTATTTCTTGCTGTGGAAGGTAGAAGTTAGAAGATGGTAGAAGTTAGAAGATACTAGAAGGAGGTAAAAGAAGTCTAGATGGCTGGTGCGGACTCTAAGGCAGTGTGGTGGGGTTCAGGACCTTAAAGGGTGCTGTCTGGTCTCAGGGGCAGAATAGAGGTATCTTGGGGAAAGGAGACCAGCAAAAGCTCTGACCCCAGGAATACATCTCAAACCCCTCGATTTAAGTCCTGCCCCTTCTCAGCTGGTTTTAAAGCACATGGTCCTGTTGCAGCCGAGCACTCCCCGTACCAAGTGGTTCAAGGTTTGGGATTTGACCCCCTTTCATGTGTTTTTCTTCCTTATTCCTGAAGAGTCAGCCCTCCTCCCTGCAGCACCACAAGGCTGGGCATTGATAGTTCCTCGGTGCGTAATGATGAGTTCAGGGTGTGAGAACAAGGAGGCTGTGTAAACACGACGCAGCTTTTGCTCAATGAGTGACTGGTACAAGGAGGCTGAGGAATCTGTTCCAAGCTGCTTCTGTGGAGACAAATAAATCAAGCTGGGAGCTGTTGTTTGAATGATAACAACATCATCTTTTTGAACTTCCCCCCACACTCTCTGGAGTGTGAAATGGGGCAGGATTGCAATGTGTCCAAGGTTACTAGGTAATGAAAATAGGAAAAGCTTCCACGTGGGCTTTTCCCATGTGGAGGGGTGCAATGGTGTGTTCCCCAGTCTGGGGCGTGATGCCATGGGCAGGGACAGCCATTGCTCTTTGATATGGAATCACTGGACCTGGGAAACACTTGCAGTGAGAAATGAAAAACTGGGATTCCTGTTTCAAAGTCAGCCCAGGCTTAACAGAACCACAAAGGTGGCCAAAGGCTTACTGGGTGATGAAAGCTGGAGCCCAAGCTTTCACTGGGAGTCCTTGTGGGTGGTGCAGGAGGAAAAATGGAGTTTCTCCACGGATTTGGTCCTCACAGAGGGGTACCTAGTCCAGCAGCTACAAATGCAAACGTGGAGTCTCAAATAACAAGTGGCTTAAACCAGAAATCTTCAGAGATCTGACATTTTGGTGAATGCATGGGATGGCTGGTGCCAGAGTGGTCACCAGCATGCACAGCTCTTCTCAATGGAACCACTTCTGCTTTTGCTTAAATCACAGAACCATTAAGGTTGGAAAAGACCTCCAGGATCATAAAGTCCATCAAGTCACCAACCATCAACCCAACACCATCATGCCCCCTAAACCGTGTCCTGAAGTGCCACATCCACATATTTTTTTGAACATCTCCAGGGAAGGTGACTCCACCCCTGCCCTGGGCAGCCTGTTCCAATGCTTGACCAAGCACTGGCCGTGCAATGGTTCCCTTCTTGCAAACAGAGCCCTGTGTCAAGTCACAGGACACACCTGAAGGTTCATCCAAGTGATTTATATCATCAGGCTGGAGCTGATGTCTTTCTAGTCACTTTGAAAGCGTTCTTCTGAGAGTGGGGGATTATTGCCCACTTAAGGGTAGGGAAAATGGGACTTGTCACACAAGTGCTGGCTGAACTGGTGCTGGAGCTCGTCTCGCATGTCCCGTTTCTGGATGGTTTTGGTTTTCCATATGAGACAGCCCCTTTTCCTGCAAAAACTCTGCTGGCTTCAGTCCGACCTCAGGCAAATCCCCTTTTCACTTCCTTTGGTGTAACTCTTGCTTCTAGTGTTATTTTTAATTTCTGTAGGAATTCTTACAGAAAGAAGGATGAAAATTACCACAAATGTGAGATTTTTTTAATTATTATTTTTATTTTTAAACTTGATCTCTGGTTTTGCAGCAGGGAGCTGGTAGGTCGCAGGTCCTGTGAAACCTGGCTCTGGCACCAGAGGGCATGCTGAGCTGAAACTACCTGAAAAATTTCTACTGAAAGAAATTCGTTTTCAAGGGAAATTCTTTGCTTTTTATGAAGCTATTTATTTTTACAAGAAATAGCTACTTTCTTCTGAAAACTTCTGGAGGAGGTTCATCTAAATATTTCTTCCCAAAGCTTGAAGATTTTGTGCCCAGGGGAGCACAGAGCTTTCTTAAAGCTACTTGGACAATTTCTACAGAACCTAACAGTTTCTCTTATCGTATTTTTCAGGGCAGAAAACAAAACAAAACAAAATAATAATTACAGAGCAGATCTAATTGCAAATCTGTGCACTTTGTGGGTTTTGTGACTCTAGCCCCAGGGGAGAACAGCCTGAAAGAGACAGTGGGACAGCGTGAGGCTCACAAGTATTAGAGTGATAATCCTCTTCATGCAGAGCTGTGGCAGAGGGGGGTGTCTGAAGAGAAACTACCTTATTGCCCATTAGTTCTGGGGGAAATACTGGAGGATGCCAAAGAAAACAGATATGAATGCAGACTGTGCACTTGGAGGGGTGGGTGAAGAGACACCCACCATGGGGATGTTGGCTGATAAATACCCACAGCACACACACACACACACACACACACACACAGAGCATCAGATGATGATTAGATGATCTTTTGAGGTCCCTTCCAGTCCCTAACATCAGGAAATGGGCTCCAGTTGTGGCCAGGGCAGTTGAGATGGGATGTGAGGGAGAATTTCTTTGCTGCAAGGGTTCTGAGGCATTGGAAGGGGTTGCCCAGGGCAGTGGTGGAGTCCCCATCCCTGGAGGGATTGAAGAGTGGTGTAGACACAGTGCTGAGGGACATGGGTTAGTCGGGAGCTGGTCAGTGTTGGGTTCATGGTTGGACTCGATGAGCTTAAAGGGCTTTTCCAGTTGAGGCAATTCTGGGATGCTGTCCCCTGGCTGGGGCTGGCAGGGGGAGCAGAGGAGAGGAGCAGGAATGGGTCACTCACAGCCTGCAGAGACCCCCAAGCACACACACCCTGCTCTCCATTTCTCCTTTTCTGTGCTGCTTCTTGTCTCTTATTCATCCTGCACATCCTCTCTGTCCCCATCTGCATCTTCTGTTCAACTTCTCCTCTCTCCTTTCATCCCCTTTTTCTGTTCCCTCCTTCTCCATTCTTTTCTCACCCTGTACCTTTCACCGTGTCTTTCTTTCACTCCTTTTGCTGCTATTGAGCTCTTCCCTTCCTTCATGCACCCTGGTAGTGAGACACTGGCCCAGGTTGCCCAGAGAGGTGGTAGAAACCCCCTCCCTGGAAATATTTAAGGTCAGATGGGATGGGGCTCTGAGTAACCTGGTCTAGTGGAAGGTGGGCCTGCGGATGGC
>NW_010294779.1:12754-41389 GCF_000700745.2 Antrostomus carolinensis
CAAACCATTCTGTGATGGTTCTATGATTCCTTGGGTTGCCCTCTCTTTTCTCCCCCACTCTTCCCCCCCTTTGGCACTCTGTGCTGCTGTATGGCAAGTTTCTTGAATCCATTCCCTCTCAGATGCCACTCACGGCTTCCTACGCTACAGGGCAACATAAATTATGTATTGCTCAAGTAACTGCCTTACCCAATCTATGTCAAACTCCCTCGTTAAGTGTATTTATGATACTGAATTGAAGGGATCCAGGAATCGACTGGCAGGCTGCGGGGCTGAGCTGGAATAGAAAAGAACTTTTCTTTTGCAGGTAGCATGAGGACGAGGTGGGAAGGGCAGTGGCACTGGTTGGTGGGAAGGGCAGTGGCACTGGTTGGTGGGAAGGGTCCCCTTCCACAGCTCAGAAACAGCTGGTGGGTCTGGGGGCTCAGGAACTGCTTGGCACCCATAATTACAATGTGCTGATGCGTCACCTCTGATTGCTGAACAGAAGCAATTGGGTGTGGGTGTGTGGTGGGGGGCAGGGGGGGGACACAGCTCTTTGAATGTATGGAATTGGGAGTGCACCCAAAAGGATTAGTGGGAACAATCATTTCCAAAGCCAGGATATAGGAGCTGGAGCCTATTCAAGTCACTAATGTTTAGCACCCAGAGCAGTTTTTATCCCAGTGTTTTGGGGGAGGGTGGGGGTGGGAAGCAAGGGAAGACAGCTTTACAAGAAAAAGGAAAAAAAAAAAAGTAGGTTAGCAGAGAAAATGACTTTATAAAAAATGGAAGAGCAGCCGGGAGGCACAACAGTAACTACTGCATTGTGCTTGCAAAGCTAAACACGTTCAGATGAATAAATCCCCAAGCTGGATGGCTTATGGCCCAAAATATTAAGAAAAGCTGGGCCTGATCACAGGCTGCTGCCAGATCCAAAGAGCAAATGTGTTGATATAAATCATTTTAATACAAAACATTCCTAAAGTGAGGTCCTAAATGGGAACTTCTTCCAAGTCTAAGGGTGTTTGCATCCAATGCTGGGGGGTCAGGTTGATTTCTAAAACTGAGAGAATGTAGTAACAGCTGTACTGGATCAGAGCAAAGGTCCAGCTCCTCCCTGAGTGTGGTTTGTAGCAGATGTGTAGGGTAAAAAGATAATAATAATAATTAAAAATATTTTTAAATAAAATTTTTAAAAGTCTTAGAATGGGGCAGGCATATAGCAATGGTCCCTTGTGTTCACACCCAGTGACCTGCAACTCTGTACACAGAACCATCCCAGCCTGCTGTGATGTTGCTTTTCGTGTGAGGAAGCCCAAGGTTAATCAATCAAGAGTTGGACTTATTGATCCTGGTGGGTCCCTTCTCACTCACAACATTCTAGGATTCTATGTCATTTGCTGTGTGGCTTAGGACATCCTACTTGTTCTCCCTGGATCGTAGTTTCCCCACCTGTAAAATAAAGAGACTGCTCCTGTAGGTGATCTCTAGGGAGGGAGGTGGCTGTGACCTACTGTAGACGTGTGATAAGGACCTGTGTTTGGTATATAATACACAAGGACTGAATGGATCCTGCAGGTGAGCTGCTGAAGCTGATGAAATCACATAGCTGATTTTCTTATTCCCAAGGGGCTTTCCATCTTGCAGTGTTTCTCAGATAAACCTTACTCTGTGGTTTATCTGCAGATTTTGACACGTTTGTGGCCCTGGTCACCCCTCAGAGTGCTCTGGGCTCTCCACAGAAAGGAAGCTGTGAGAGTCCGGGTGGAAAGAGGAGGGAACATGACTGAGGGTTTCAACAGAGGTAGATCTGATGAAATCACATCCATAAACACTGGAACTCAAGGGGTTTGGTCCCTCCATTATTTATAAGGTCTTTTATCCACAAAGTTGTGTTGTTTTTTTTTTCCAGTTCCATGTGTACTAACACTAACAATGGCTTTCTCCTGCGGGTCAGACTCTGTGCTCACCAGCATCTCCAAACAGACCCTGCTTGCTGATTTAGTCTCACCTGGGTGCATAGTATTCTCTTTCTTCACAAACTGCCAGGCTCAACTTCCTTCTGTGCCAAGGAATTGAGCCAATCTCTGGATCTAAAAAGGCTGAATCTGCTGGTTTTGTTCAGAGCTGGCACACTGAGTTGTGTCAGTTTGCAGCTGAACATCTGGCCTCATGCCATTAGGAGAAGTAAAAAAAAAAAAACCCAAAAACCAAGAAACCAAATGTGCTATTGCTGATCTAGACTTTTGTGAATGTTTAATCCAAATTGTTTGTATGGTTTTTGTTTGGTTTGTTGTTTTGTTTTGGTTTGTTTTCTCCCCCATCCCCAATACTGGCCAAAGTAGGTATTGAATAGAGAAACTAGGGAGGTAGGAACTCTGGTCCCAGGGGCAGATACTTGCAGTCAGCAATGGACTTCAGGGCAGGGAAGCCTGCAGAGCAGCATCTCAGGGTTGTGCTGGGCTTATTGGGAATGTCACACTTGGAAACAACATCAACTGTCACTGGAAAGATTTTAAACACATTAGGAGTGTCCTAACAAATGGCTTCTGGGTTTTAACAGGAGAAAATGCAAAGTGATGCCTGGCTATGGCTGTTCAGATTCAATTAGTGTTAACACCCTGCCATTAAGTTCTGGCTTGTGGGGCTGCCTCTTGCTTGGGAGCCTGCTGTGCAAAGGCTGGGGTGATGGGCAACCTGGAGAGGAGGTGAGGTGCCATGCTTGAAAGGAGCACCTCTGCCTACTGCTGAGCACATCCCCGGCGTCTCTCTGAGCCTGCCTGAAGAGCTGTCATGTTTGTTTGCTGTGGGCTTAGTATTATCACTGAATCCTAGGATGTTGTGAGCTGGAAGGGACCCACAAGGATCATTGAGTCCAGCTCGGTTAAGCAATTGTTTAGGCATGATGCATTGCTTCAAAAAGGGTCCATAGGAAGCAAAACTGAATCAAGAAGGTACTTGAAACAAGTTCCCACTGGGGAAGGCAGCTATTTTTCACCTGTATCCTAGGGACCATTAGAGTTGTCTGCTTCTTGGGCATCCTCAACAGGCAGTTAAGAAAAGTGAGCTCATATCTATATCTATCTATCTATATATATATATATAAAAGATACCTCTTGACCATATAAAATCTGAAGTCAACATATCTAATGTCACATTGCTTTACATGGGTTTAACAATTGGAGGTATCTGAGTTGGGAAACTTTGACTCTGTTGTTCCTGTTAATAATTTAATTGAAAGCTGGGCCAAGGCCCTGCCTTGGGATGTACAGTAGAGCTCAGGGAGGAGGTTCAAGGTGGTTATAGAGAGGAAGGTTTTCCTTGGTAATTGGAAATATTAGGTTTGGCTTTCCCTTGTCTTCCTGGAGGAATTTCAAGGGTGGGGCCATCCTGTTGTTTGGGGTTAGAGCTTGCTATGTTGACAGAAGGATTTGTAGGATGAGATTGGGTTTTTTTTCCTTTTTCTTTCCATCCTTCAGTGCTGTGACAGCTTGCCATCCCAAACTCAGGGCAGCAATGTAGTGCCCTATAAAAACAGCCATTGGTACATCAGTATGCTGAACATAAATTGTGAATTACTGTTGGGCAGAGGTCAGAAGTGAACGAGCTGCTGGCCAGTAATATCTCCCACTTCTGAAAAACGGTACTTGGACTTCCCTGTCCAACTTCCAATGAGTTCAATGAAAGTTAAACAATAAAAATACTTATCTTTGGCTGTCTCAGCTTAAACTCACAATGTTAAATTAGATTATATCCCAACAGTGTGTCTCTGGAAGCACCTCCATGAAGATACTTTATAAGACCAAAGTGTCAGATTTGAAGTGCCAGGCTCAGGTCTTTTCATAACAGTGGGTAACATGCCTGTTCCTCTTGGCAATCTGGATTGAGTAATTAATGTTAAACTGTGATCACCAGGTCACTGGTACAACAGAGGAACTAGGTGAGAAAATCAGCAACTTGCATTTCATTACTAGGGGATGCTGGAGAAATTAAGGGAAAATCATATGTTTCAGGAGAACTCAATTAAAATAGAAGGATGAGGCATGTGGGAATTCAACAGGAAAGGACCTCTGCAGCTTCTGCTTTTTCTTTGTGAGTTGCTTTGTGTTGGTCTCCAAGACCACGTAGGGAGTGGATGTGGTGGGAAGGGTTATTGCCCCACATCACAGCTGCCTCCACCTTTGTGTCTTGCTGAGTTCAGAAGCTCAGCTTCAAAAATCTCAGGTCCCACCTTACAGCACCCAACTGTAACATCTACATCAGTATGTCTTCCTGAAATCTGGGATCTGCTCTCAGGAGTTACTGGGAGGAGAAATCGCCAAGTGAGGGGTTCTATGCCACCTAGACAGAGTTCCAGGCTATGAAGTATTTTATAATTTGGAAACTTCTCTGACCAGCTGCAAAGTAGGGGTTGGAGTCTGAGGGCAAAGAGTTCAGGAACCATAATTGTTTGGATTTTAAAGATGCCTGATATAACTTATTTAAAACTGGTTCTATAGGAATCCACATGTTAAAAAAAAAATATGCAGCAACTGTAGAGTGCTTTCTCCCTCCTTTTCCCTCCATTAATAATCTATTCTAGAGTTCCTTTTGTGCTTTTATGTTGTGTTAAAATAATACACAAGACCCTGGACTAAGTAGTGGCTGGAAAATTATAGTGAGTAATGTTTACAACAAAGCTCAGGAGGGGAGCTCTGTAAACAGAGCTACTTCAGAAGTTGGCTGTGCATGTAAAACTGGCTCTTATTAAACCTGAGAGATTTTTGTAATGGTCACTGTAGCTCTAGATTGTATTCTTTTGAATATTGAATACCAACTGCCCGACAGATGTTCTTCCCATAAAATTTCTCTTTGGTTAAAACTGTCTCTCCTGCTTCACCACTGCGTACCCTGAATCTCAACAGTAGCCTTCTGAAGTCTTAAATTTCTCTTCCTTGCACCACAGGAAGGACACTGCAGTGGGGTTTGGAGAAGTATTATGTTTTGGGCTCAGTTCCTCATCCAGCTGTTGCTGTGGCTGTTCAGTTTGATGTAAAAGTGATGCTAAAGGTCAGATTAGATAGTACTTTCCTGTAGTGAGGGTTGTTGTTACCCATCCAGTCCAGCATTTAGTCTCAGCCTCATGGAAGCAATAACTGATTTATAAATCCTCCATTTCAAAGTTAATAGTGGTCTCTCCTACCCATGCAGGTAAGTGCTCTTCCTTTTCATGAGCCTAGCAGGGCTGGAACTTCTAACATAACCAGTGGGAACTTCTCAGCCGCGATACTTTGCTTAGGCAGCTGTTCCAGGCAACAGTGGAGCAAAATATTGGTCCCTGAAGATTACACTGAGGTCTTTCTAGCCTCCTGAAAGGAGGTGGATGGAAATGAACTCAGAGCTTCATTATGCTGATGTATGTAAAGTGTCACAGGAAGTGCTTTGCATCAGGGAAGCCGAAGCAATGTTTAAGCAAATAGCTGTGGCATGAATGGCCTTTTGGCTGCCACCAGCTTCAGCCAAGGACCTGTTTGACATGTCCCTGACTTGATGGCCAGCTATGCTTCCATTGAAAGCTGTGGGGAGGAGGTCTTCCACTGACCTCCTGGGGCAGACAGAAGCAGGTGTTCAGTGCTGGGGTGTGGGGTTCTGTCCAAGGGCACCGATTTTGTGCTACTGCTAAAGATTACTGTTGGCTTTGGTGGATTTGGCACGCTCTCAGCATTTCTGCAAGTCAGACTGGCTTTATGTGCATTTGAGGCAATCTTCTCTAGTAAAATTAATTCATTAAGAAAGATGCATTTAATTAGGCTGCAGAAATAAATTAGGGAGCCAAATTCAAGGGAAGCTTGACAACCAAACCAATGTCTGTGAAACAGATTCCTGGGAATTAATCATAGAATCCCAGACTGGTTTGGGTTGGAAGGGGCCTTAAAGCTCATCCAGTCCCAACCCCCCTGCCAGCAGCAGGGACACCTTCCACTAGACCAGGTTGCTCAAAGCCTCATCCAACCTGACCTTCAACACTTCCAGGGAGGGGGCATCTATAACTTTTCTGGGCAACCTGGGCCAGCATCTCACCACTGGAACAGGTTGCCTCATCAAGGACTTTAAGTATCCTTGCTGACAACAGAACTGTCATCTGGGGGTAGAGTGTTACATATCAGCACACTGGGGTGGGAGGGGAACCCAAACGCCCCAAAAAAAACAAACCCCAAAAAACCCCTGAGATTAGATAAATCTGGAACTGGAACTTGGTCACTGGCCACACCTCAGGATTACGGGAAGTTTAGTTAGTGATTTTTAAGACTATAGCAGCAACGATGGATGCTCAAAGTGAATTAAATGAGCTTTGCTGATAAGAGAACTCAGATGGACATCCAGAGTGTTGCATCACTCAGATGTGTCATATCTTGATGAAAAATGCAAACCATGGCCAGGAAGAAATTCAGAAATGGTCATTATCTCTAGCTGTGCTGTCAGCTTCACTCCAACTGCTGGACATGGAACCTGCACTTTTGAATCTGTGTTCTCCTGTGGCTGACGCACTAGAGGGTTTGGCAGGTGATTCATGTCTGTGTCCACAATTCATCCTGGGTGAAGTTGGCAGCAAATGGTGTTAGTGTTGGTGGTGTACACACGGGGGGGAAAAACACAACCCATGATCAGATCCTTCCCTAGCATAAATTTTCTTCACTGTGACCTACAGACTTCTACCTGTGAAGTTGGAATGGAGAATTTTTGTTCTGGCAATTTACATACCATCATCTCTCACTTATCTCTGGGTCGTTTATTCAGGTTATGGGTTAATTGAGCAATCATTTAGCAACACCCTGCTCTCTATTGCTTCCAGCCCAGCTTGGTACAGCTGCATGAAGCGATGTGGGGCTGTACAGACTTACTGACTTGGCTCAGTGCTGATTTAGAAACCTCCACAGCCTGCTGGCTGGCTCTGTATTGCTGAACTTTCTTCTATTCTTCATACCTTTGGTGCTTGCTCTCATAGCCTGGCCACAGTCATACCCTATTACAGCAAAACATCAGTTCTAACAGTTACCTAGAAAATAATGAGCTGAATGTATCAGCAGAGTTGGGGTTTTTAATACTTTTAATACATTTTTTTTTTTTTTTCTTTTTGGTGGGAAGCCTCTGCAGGTCAGAAAATCCTAGCAATTTCTTCCTTTTCAAACAGTTATTGTTGATGGAAGAACTGTGGAGTGACTTCACATTCCACAGGAGGAGGAAAGGGTCTGCAATAATCACTGCCTGTCAATCCAAGGTCTCCCAAAACCAAACCCAACAAATCTCAGCAGTTCTTAGAGCATCAGGACAGTTGGTGATTTTGAAATGCCAGCAAAAGCTGTGCTGGGACATGCTCTGTATTTTCTTATAGACACTAGAATAAGAGCCACAGACTTGTCTGAAGGGACAGGAAGGTCCAGGTATCAAAAGCACTTGTTCTGGATCTTAGGTCCTTTGTGCAAGGACACTGTCACAGAATGGTGGGGTTGGAAGGGACCTCAGGAGATCATCCAGTCCAACCCCCCTGCCAAAGCAGGTTCCCTACAGCAGGTTGCACAGGAAAGTGTCCAGGTGGGTTTGAACATCTCCAGAGATGGAGACTCCACACCCTCCCTGGGCAGCCTGTCCCAGGGCTCTGGCACCCTCACAGGAAAGAAGTTTTTCCTCATGTTTAAGTGGAACTTTCAGGTGTTCCGGTTTGTGCCCATAAGAAGTGGACAGAAGTGGCACTACTGTCCTGTTCTAAGCCTTGAGCTGCTGTAGGACTTATACATGAAAGCTTGGAACCTCAGCCAGACTGCACCAGCATTAGTGGAACATGTAATTGATTTTGTGGTGAAATAAAGAGATGCATCCTGCAATCTTGGGAGTAAAGAAAGGTCTGCTCTGTTAACGAGGCAGGTTTCAGAGGCACACAGTCCTGGAGCAGCTCAGATTATCAGGTCCTTTCCCAAAGCCAGCTCATGCTGTCATTCTGAATGTTTACCTTCACGGTACAAACAAAAAAGAGGTGTATTCATTGATGGTGTAAACAGGTACACTTCTCTCCAAAGAAACCAGTTTGGTTAGTCAGCCTGGGTGTTGACAAGAGATGGAAGGAAATAATTAAAAGAGACTGCATAGTAGGTATGATAATTGGCCATGTGGTTGGTTCCAAAGAATAGCGGCTTCTGTAGAGCCTAGGGAATTTGGAGAGATAATTTTACCTTTCCAGACAGGAGGGCATCAAGCTGTGCTTCCCTGCCTGGGAAGTAGGTCAGGAGGAAGTGCACTTTCAGTTCATATTCATCTCATAATTATTTCACGTCCTGAAGAACAGCATTTCTGTCAAGAGGAAGATGCCTCTGTGGCCAGTCTGATGGAAGAACAATCCTCCACTCGAAGCAACAGCATGCATATTTGACGCTTTCAGCATCAGTGCCCATCAGCACTGCCTTTTGCATGAACCCTCGTTGCACTTCTGCTGTTGGTCCTGACCTTACCAAGCTTCACGGTCACTCCAGATGCCACCACTAGTGGATCCAGAGTGCTGAATCCGAGCACGAGAGTGCAGTGCTTCACTTTTGTTGGTGGGACTCGGGTCAGATGTGATGTGCCATTGCTTCTGGTACTAAAGCTAATTGCCATCTCTCACTGGCACTACTGGAGAAGCAAGTGGTCCTGGCAAAACACTTATTTTGGGATGTGTACATCAAATAGGAGAACATTAAACACATCCCTCTTTTGATTCTTAACAGGGGAGAAGAGAATACTTCAACATATATTTGCTTATTTTCATGTGTAAGAAAGAATAACAAGTTGGAAAGGAGGTTTGGGGGTCATCTGGTCCAACTCTCTGCTCAAAGCTAGGCCGGTTTTGAAGACACTGGAACAGGCTGCCCATGGAAGTTGTGGATGTGCTCTCCCTGGAAGTGTTCTCGGCCAGGTTGGATGAGGCTTTGAGCAACCTGGTCTAGTGGAAGGTGTCCCTGCTGATGGCAGGGGGGTTGGAACTGGAGGAGCTTTAAGGTCCCTTCCAACCCAAACCATTCTATGATTCTGTGATACCTGAAGTTGCTCTGAGTTGTAACACTAACGTCTTAAATGGTTGGAGCATCAAAACCTCTCTGAGCAACCTATTGCAGTTTTTGACCACCATCACAGAGATGTTGGGTTTGGTGTTTGGTTTTTTTTTTCCTTAGAGGTTGCAAGGGTCTGTTTTAAAGATGGGTGTCAAAGGTTAGGCAAGGATAAATCTCTATTAGTCTAGGTAGAGAACTGTTGTATAGTCATTTACAGCACCTGTTCTTGGGTTTTGCTGTTTGAGAACTATGTTTCTGAAGTAGAAGAGAGCCTTTCTCAGAGGAAAAATAAAAAATAAAATTGAAATATTTATGTTCAAAGTAAATTTTTTCCCATGATTTGAAGGGATCTGTAAGGCAACAGTAGGAAAAAAATAATTAAAAAGCCAAGCAAGAGTCTCTTAGAGGATGATGACATGATGGCTCTAATTTGTCATTCAGCTATAGAGAAATGTAAACACAAGACTAAACATGACCACTCCAGTTTGACAAATCTTCTGTTGTGTGTTGAAAAACAATGTATGTAGGATGTGAAATACCTCTGTTAGAAAGCACATTGCTGTTGAGCTGCAGTGCGTGATCTCCACATATACCACTTCCTAATGTTTCTTAAAAAAGAAATAACCTGATTTCAAAAAAGAATTACCAATAGCACAGAAAACCAAATCTGCTGCACCAAATTGTGTATGCTCCAGATATTCTTCTGTAGTAAAATATTTAGTAGCTACTTCTATGATTTCATCATCGTGCCTTCTAGATAATTAAATTGATCTCCAGTGGAGAAAGGACACTATGGATTTTATTTTAGTATGGAAAGTTGAGACTAATCCTTTATGTTAATTTTTGCCAGCTAAGGAAGCCAGTAAAGTCAGAATTTTTTGAATGTCTTCTTATCCAAGCTAATTAGAGGTGGCTGATTTGGTGGGCAATGATCCACTTTTTGTATTCCTCTCCTGGAATTACTTCCTCTGTAATACTTCCCATAAAACACAAACCTCAGCCCTTGCATCAGGTTTTTTTTTGCCTGAAGTAACAGTAACATGCCTGGGATGAATCAGTCTTTTCTTAAGGTTAACAATTGTCATTTTCCTTCTGACAGACCTCTGATGTCTGCATACCCCAAAGCCCTGATTTCCACTGATATATATTTATTTTTCCCCTGCTTTCCAGCCATTTTTACCTGCTTTCTGCTATAGCTATTTTATTTTACTCCCAAATTGCAGTACTAAATTCAAGTAAGTAGCTATAATGTTGTAGCCAAGTCTGTATGAGGTTTATTAGGAAGATTGTTTTTCAAAAGTTTTTTTCTTTTCCTTTTCCCCTTCCCTCTAGCTATTGCAGTACATCTGATTTAAGAAAAAAGAAAAAAATGTTTTGGTTTTTTTTAAATAAATTAAAAAGAAAAGCTATTTAGGAGTTGTGTTTATACATGGTTAGATGTTCCTCTTGTCATGTATTATCATACTTCCCCTCAAACAAAAAAAAATGTACCAAGAATTAACATACCACCTCTTTGCTAAATCAGTGCTCATTTGTAATCAAGACTCTAATCTCATAATCATTAACCCTTTCAGTTCTAGTAAATGTCTAAAACATCAGGAACACTTGTTCTTTACTTCCTTCTAATTCTCAAACAGCAGCATTTAACAGGAGGGAAAAGCATCAACTAGATGACTTCATTCCTCTGTTTTTAGTTTTTTTGGGTACATTACACATTTTCCATCCTTCATCAAGGTACTCCAAAAAAATAAAATCTTGCAAGCTAATGCTGCACCTCAGTGTTTTCCTCCAGGACTCTCCAGTCCAACACAGCTCCCTAACAGCCCATCTCATCATCGTTACTGTTAATAAAGCACAAGCTGCTCAAAGGTCTAATAGGAGTCAGTAAGTATCTCGGTATTTTAGTGCTGCTTGGAATTTCTGACCTTTTAAATCTGATTTTCCCAGTAGCTTCTCATTTCTTTAGTAATAGTGTCTATAAGAGATTTCCTATAATTTCCAAGATGAGTAGAGCTGGTTAATTCCTAGAAAAGAGACTGCCAGGGCAAGCCTGGTAACTCCTGCTAATGACTACGTAATTAGGCTACATGAGAACAGGAACGGAACCCTAGTCCAGCAGATTCTGAAGCAACATTGAAAATAATCTCATTTTTTCTTCTCGGGGTGTTAAACCAAGAGCTTTCCACCCTGCTTCTAACCTGCCCAAGGAAAGATGCAAGATTTACTTTCCATTCTGTTTAGTATATCTCTGTCTGGTCATGTCTTTGGTGTTCCCAAATGGCTTATTTTGCAAAGCAACCAGGAAAACAGTGAATGAAAGTGGTTGGGAAGAGAAACTTGGGCAGAAGTAGTGAGATTTAGACAGGAACATGTGAATGAAAACTGGAAATTATTCTAGGAAATAGGTTTTTATTTGTGGAGATAGGGAAGGTAAGAGGACATCGTTTAACTTTGTGTGTTACAAAGTGAAACCAGCCTCAGTTGAACCGACGTGGTCAACTCTGTTCTGATCAACGTGGTCATATGCCAGGTAGTTTTGTCGGGCCAGTTTGCATCGATTTGATGTGAAATAATAGATAAAGGTAACTAATTAGTTTCATATCTAATCTTTTTCTTAATTGCTAGGTACAATAGGAGTGAAGTGCAGCCTATGGGCATTAAGAACCATCCAACAGGAAGGCAGTGATTTGGAAATGGATTTAAGGGACCTAATGGAAATAGAGTTTGCTGTGGGAGATGGCAGCTCTGCAGCGATGACAGGAGCAAGGCTGTGTTCATAAGATTCATTAGTTTAATATCAGAATAACATGAGACACTGTCTCACAGCTGAGAAACCCATAAAAGCTAGAGAGTGCACAGGAAAAGAGCCATACAAATTATGAAAATACTAAAAAAAAAAAAAAAAGCCTTCCAGTGTGAAACTGAAAGAGATCCAGCTCTTCTGCTTAAAAGAAGACTTGATTCAGATTTAATAAGTGGCACAGAGTCTAGCTGGTACTAAACCAACTTTTTATTATTGCTGGAGAAAGCATATAAAAAACCCCCTATAACAGGAAGCTGAATCAAGGTAATTTTAAATTAGAAATGAAGACGGCGAGATAACTTGCCAAGAGAGGGGGAATAAATTCTCCATCCCTTGAAACCTTCAAATCAAGATGTGACACCTTATATGCTCTAGTCAAATACCAGTTACTGGATTCGGTACAGAAGCAGCAAAGCGATAGAGCATCAGCCTCACACAGGAGGTGACACTGAATAATTCAGTGGTCCCCAAGGACTCATGAGTGTCTGTTACTCTTCCTCAGTTTTGAAATGTATTGCTGTAGGCCGGTAAACTTGAGTCGGCGTTGGTGCTGATACAGCAGTTGTCCCAGCAATCTATGGCACTGGGGGTAAAGTCAGACTTACTCCGTTCTTTAGTTTAATCAAATAACCTGTGTAAGGTCTTTATTCAAGCAGCTCTGTGGGATCAGGATATTGATGCCACAAAGTGTAAGTGTAAGAGAACCCAAACCAAGGGTGCTCGTAAGGACCTGGCCATCTGATGGTGAGAAAGTGCATTTCTTAGTACTGGATTTTAATTTATTTTTTAAGAAAGCTGCATTTTCCCTGAAGTGACTTCTCTGCTTTTGCTTAGCTTCCTGCCAGAGATTAGCACACATTCTAAAATCTCTCCCCATCTATCTGTATCTTCTATTATTTGCCTCTCTATAAATAATCTGGCGTGACTTGGAAAGACAGTAAATTGTGGCGTTAAATAGACGGCGAAGGCAGTGTATCATTCGGAGCTGGTTATGTCCCAACATCAAAAGTTTATTTTACTGAATTGATTCACTTAGTTTTAATGAAATCCCAAAGGTGTAAATGGTTGGTCAGTAGGATTATGCAAGGTTTAAATAGATTTGTCCCTTGAAAAGGCTGTGGAGCTGGACTAATACTATTGCAGTTGCCTGAAAGGTGTGAAGAGCAACGGAGCTGGGGAAGGGTCTGGAGCACAAGTGTGCTGAGTTCCCTTGTGGCTGAGGGAACTGGGGGTGTTGAGCCTGGAGAAAAGGAGGCTGAGGGGAGACCTTCTGGCTCTGTGCAAGGCCCTGAAAAGGAGGTGGGTTTGGTCTCTTCTCCAAGTAACTAGCGATAGAACGAGAGGAAATGGCCTCAAGTTGCACCAAGGGAGGTTCAGATTGGATGTGAGGAAGAATTTCTTCACTGAAAGGGTTCTCAGACACTGGAACGGGCTGCCCAGGCAGGTGGTGGAGTAGGGAGGTGCTGGAGTTCCAGTCCCTGAAGGTATTTAAAAGATGGGTAGACAAGGTGCTCAGAGATACAGTTTAGTAGTAGACAGGTGCAGTTGGACTCAATCTCAAAGGTCTTTTCCAACCAAACAATTCTATTCTGTGATTCTATGACAAGCTGGATGGGTACTGAACCATCTGAAGGGTCTTCCTGTGTTGTCTCTCTGTAATGGTTACTTTGACAGAACCTAACTATGGAACAGTGCCTGAAGGTGGTGTTATGTCCAGCTTTTGCCCTCAGCACTGCATGACCTTCTGCAGGATCTTTCAAGTGTGTGAATAACCAAGAGCATAAAATGAAGATAATGACAAATTATGAAGATCTGAATAACTTTTTAAGAGCCCATGGCATACCAGTACATGTGACACCGTCCTTTGGAGGGCAGACTTTAGCATACAAAATCTGTCTGGCTGCTGTGCTGCAGCTAAGCCTGCCCTGCCAAACTGTAGGTTACAAACATCTACAGAGATATCTGCGTATCTGGAAGTAACATAAAAACACAACAGTCAGAGACATGGCCACTATCTGAGTGAGATCCTGAACCAAAACATTCTTCTGCTTCACTCTTCTCCACCAAAGCCATCTGAAGCAATGCATGAATAGATTAACCTTCTGAGAGCAGATGGGAAAGGGCTTGATTCTTGGTATTCTTGGCTGGAACAGCATGAGCACTAGCTGGTTTTGGCTAGGAAACTTCCAGCTCTTTCCAGGGTTTACCTGTACCAACTTCAATGACACACCCTCACAACCATCACTGAATTTCTTGTCCCGTGGTTAAGATTGTTGTATTCAGCTGAAGAAAACTTGCATCTCAGCCTGGTTATATATAATCAACAATTACATAGTGGATAGCTAACTGCTTTAAGCTCTTCCTCTGCTTTCCAAGATCAAAAAAGAGAAACATTTTATGCAGAAAAATCTCAGTTCACTATGCAACTGGTAAAAACTGAACTCTTCTATTTCTATTTTTATTAATTCATGTATTCTAAGTACAAAGTGTTTGGTCAAGATATCTTGCTGCAGAGTTTGGAATTTGCTCTGTGTTTACTAAGACTACACACTCGGGTTTTTGCAGCACTAGGATTGCAGAATATAGTGAGCAGAGATCCGGTTGTGGTGGCCAGTGCTTTGACACTGAAGTCTTAACTAGAGAAGGTCCACAGCTGAGCATCCCTGCAGCCCGAGGTGAAGAGCCAAGCTCTGCAGCTGGAGCTGATCCAGATCTCGTGTGGCTCAGACCCAGAGCAGCATGCGTAATGTGCACTGATTACTTAGTTACGTTCAGTTTATTTTGTTCTGATCTGGAAGGATGCTGCTAACTCTTTCAGAATTGGGAAAGAAAAGTCAAAGGGGGGAAAAACAAAACCCGCATTATGTTGAGAGAAAATATCTGAACTAATCCAATGACATTTTCAATGTTTTGTAACATAAAATATCAGCACAATCAAATCCCAAATAAAGAGCTATTTCAAAGTGAAAAGAAGAAATGTTCCATTTTGAAACACCGAGGTGGAAAACTTTCACAAATTTTCATTCAATCAACACAGTTTTGAAAAGATTTATTAGAACTGTCTTTACCCACCCTCCCCACCAATGGAAAACAATTCCATAGCAAGATTTTTTTTTTGCTCTGACTAAAACTTCTGGCTCAGCTGTTATGTTGCTCCAAGTAAATGTTAACAATGCTTGTTCAATATTTCATCATCAGCTCTTTCAGAATGCTGAGCTGCCTGGGAGGGGAAGAGAAAAGGAAAAAAACCCAAAACAACACAAACTTTCCTGTGAAATATGCATATGTTGCAGTTGTCAAACCAGCAATATACTTGGCAAGGTGGACATTTTTGTTTCAAGAATATTCTTCATTCCAAATAAGACTATGAAATCATTCCAGACTAGATTTGTAAACCTGGAGAGGAGAAGAAATAACTGCCCATTATGACTTGCTTTGTAATGAACCCAGATTGTGCATATGTGTACCCCACTTGATAATGTTCAATGATTTACAGATCATCATAAAAAAGAAAAGAAAATGGAGAATCACTGTTTGAATAGCAGCTGCCCAGGAGAATATTCATTAAGTTTAGATCACGACTCAACAATGTGGTTCCAAAAACATAGTTCAGCAGTTGGAAACACATTGGAAATGGTTTAAATTTTTTCTGGTTTTTCATCTTGGCAAATATATCCATAGTAAAAAAAAAAAAAAAAAAGACTATTGGCCAATTGCATGGAGACATTGTATGTGTGCTGCTGGTGAACAAGAGCAGATAGAGTGGACACTGATTCCAAAAGAAATTGTAATCGGTACTCAGCTATCAAATTCTACTCTGGCAAAAACGCAAGTGGTTAGTATCTTATATTTTGTGGTTGAATGATGTCAGCCTCTGTGGACCAGCTGGGTCTACAGGATGAAGAATTAAGGGCTTGTTATCAAACATCCCCTGTCCCTGGGAACAGTCAGGTCACTGGAATGTTGGCAACATCCCTGCAGTGGGTCTGTGCTTTTGCAGCTACGGCTGGGGTAGGAGATGGCTACTGCTGCAAACAGATCGTAAGCGCTTTTAAACCTCTATTTAATCCCTTGGAGTACATCTAGAAATGGAGGGGAAAACAGAGAGAAAGCACTTCTTCCATCAGCTCTGTACTTGACAGTTAAATGAACAAGCAGCCCCATTTGGACTACCTGGTGTTTCTGGACAGCTTGCAAGTCTGTTCTCTCCGGAATATATCCCTGAACTGACTGAGAAACAACTGCATTGTGGAAATGACATCTCCACCTGAAAGAAATTACTGCAGCTACCTGGAAAATACACAGAAAGGACCTTCCTGGCAATTCTTATCCTTTGGGAATCCGGGATCTCAGCGAAAGAAAGACCATGATGAAATCTCATAGTAGTGTTCAGTACAAATGGTTTTCATTCCATTCACTTCTTTCCTTTCCAAAGACCCTCTCCAAACCATTTCTGCTACTGCAGCATGGGGCTATGCGACGTGCATGCCTTGCAGATGTGTGTGAAAGTCCCCAAGAAATAAAGTAGATGCTGCCCCACCACTATTTTCCCCCCATCACCTTCTATGTACCACAATCACCTTTCAAAAGAGTCTTCAGTCAAGGCGCTATTGCATCTTGATGCTGAGGAAATGGAAAGAGCAGCCTGTTCCAGCATGAATGTTACTGTGCATTGAAGATGCCCCAGCTGAAATGATTTAACTATCTACCCCCAGAATCCCTTCATCAAAGTCAATAGGAAAAGGGACATGTGGATCAAATCAAAGGGATTACCAAGATTACATAAAGGAGTGAACAAAGTGAAAGTTTGAGGGGAGAAAAAAAAGTCAAAGTTATTGATGTAACTGCATCAAAGTTGGCATTACATTTCATAATTCAAAACTAATATCAAATCCAGTTCATGCTTAAAGGAACCAGGAAAATAAAGTATCTCCAGAGTACTGAACTCTAAGTTAATCACATCTTTCTAAATAATACGTGATCAGAAGAAATGTTGTCTTAATCAAGCTAAATTAAGCGAGCAACCCATGAGCCCAGCTACTCCGAAGCACTATCAAACTCCATCCAAGTCCACTTGTAAGGGACCAGAGTAACATCCAGCAGATGTGGTGGACTGAACCTTGTAAAAATTATCTCCTTTCTGCCATAAGTGTAGCTGTACTGGGACTGATAAATAAGTAGGACTCAATGAAATCTACTTTGGAATTTAAAACTGAAGTAATTTTTTTTTCCTTTCTTAAATAAGATGAAGAAACTGTTTTCTTTTTATCTCAGTTCATGATAAAGAAAGTGTCTTGGGATCTTTGGGAAAACCCACATGAGCTGAAAAGCAGGGTACCTGCTAGATACTCCAGTGAAAGACCAAGGCAAGATTTCAAATGAGCTCAGAAAGATTTTATAAGTGTCAGCTTCACACACCTTTGGAGGGTTTCTTGCTTTGTCTCCTATAAAAGTCATAGGAGGGAAATGGATGATTTCAAGCTAAAGCCCCTGCAGTGACAACAAATAGAGTCAAAAGGTGAATCTGCTTTGTACCCATGGGAGAGGAGTCCCCTTTTCGTGGAGTGGAGGTTGGTGTGAAAGGGTTCCAGATGTCCTCCAGGATGTAGGTTATAATGGAAATCGTGCCTTTCTTCCCAGCCTCTGTGGTTTGGCTGGAGATGCAAATGTCCTTGCAATTTCACACTTCGGATATTTAGAAACGCTTCTCACACTGAGAAAAGTTTTAAATCGGCAATTTAAGAAATTAAAAGAAGAAAGCCTAATACCCAGATTGTTCTTAATTAGCAAGCCACAGTTATTGTGTATAACTAAATCGGAGCCTGGAGTGTGACTTTTGCAGGAGTTCTAAAGTGATGATTAATCCCTAAATGAGGATTCCTCCCCTTTTCTTTAAACGGAAAGATTGTTCTCCCTTTTAGGAAGGGAAAGGACTTTACTAAATCATGTTTGCTGAATCTTCCTGGTAAATATGCTGGCTGGTAAAGACAAAGGCTGTTGTGTTATTAATGCATCAAAATTAATTATGCCAGGATAAGTGGTTATCTTTGGCACAACAACAGAGCTTGAGGGACCAGGCATGGCACTGCCCCGTTTGTTACCACCAGTTATGAAAGAAGTACAGATCTGGGCTTGCATAACTCAAAAACAGTTCCGAGCAAATTGTAGATTTCCAGGTTAAGAGAAAAAGAAATATTCCTTTCTCAAAAGCTCTAATTTAGGACCCAGAAGGAATCTGACCTACTTGCAAGGGGGGAAAAAAAAAAGTATAGTTTAAAAAGCTGTGGAACGGCTGCCTAGGGAAGTAGTGGTGGAGTCCCCATCCCTGGAGGGATTTAAAAGACAGGTAGATGAGGGGCTCAGAGATCTGGTTTAATAGTGGACAGGTGCTGTTGGACTTCATGATCTCAAACATCTTTTCCAACCAAGCCATTCTGTGGTCAATGCTGTACTGACTAATGGGCTTGTACAAACCATTCTGGAAAACTGACTTATGTGCAGTTAATCAGGTACGAGGTGGTAAGAGCAACCTGGGTGTGGCACCAGTCTGATAGTTTTAGCTTGGACTTCTCTGGCCATATCTTCTATAGCTGGGGCTGAGTATGCAAGCAAAATAGTGAGCAGCTTCTGTGAGACTGCAGTAAACTGTGACCTGGGTTAGACAGTGTAACTACTAGATTACTAGTAACTACCATAGATGCTTTACTGGGAATTGGAGCTTGGGCAAACGATGCAGTTCGCTTAGGAACTGTGATTGCTTATGGATCATAGAATCGTTTGGTTGGAAAAGACTATTAAGATCAGGTCCAACTGTACCTGTCCACTACTAAACTATATCTCTGAGCACCTCATCTACTCGTCTGTTTAATCCCTCCAGGGATGGGGACTCCACCACTGCCCTGGGCAACCTCTTCTACTACCCAAGAACTCTTTCAGCAAAGAAATTCTTCCTCACATCCCATCTCAACTGCCCTGGCCACAACTGGAGGCCATTTCCTCTTGTCCTGTCCCTTGGTCCTTGGTTGAACAGACCCACCCCCACCTCTCTCCACCCTCCTTGCAGGGACTTGGACAGAGCCAGAAGGTCTCCCCTCAGCCTCCTTTTCTCCAGGCTCAACAACCCCAGTTCCCTCAGCCGCTCCTCATAAGGAGTAAGTACTTATAGACTCATAAGTCTGAGTACTGCTTCAAACCTGTGCAGGGTAAACAAATAACATTTCAGATATGGAGACAGCTTTTCTCCTCCCAAGAATAAGAAGCACCTATTTTGATAATCCCACGCATGCAAGGCTGCAGAAACTTCATCAGGAGATGGCAGGCAACAGTGAGCATCTTTGATACATAAGAATATCAGCAAAATACTCAGTAAGGTTTTGCATCTCCTGACTACAAAGAAACTTTTTCAAAATCATCTGCAGACCTGAACGCAGTCCAGTAGCTGAAGCAGGTTTAAAGAGTGAGCCAAGCAGCGTGCTCTGTGTGTGCCAGATGTAAGCAGGAGGTGATTTATGTGTGCGAATGCCTCCGTGCATACGTGTGCCTTAGCTCAGCCGGAATTTAACGTGAGTGCTTTTGAAAACTTGAATTCTGAGGTGCACTTCCCACATTGTTTGTTCCTTCGGGTTAGAACAAGCTCCACTTCTGAAAAGATACAGAGCAGAACTTTACCAGAAGTTGAGGAGATAAAGGTTTTAGTTCAGTAACGAATGGAGGTGAGCGCTAGTGAGTCATCTGCTGAGTTTTGAGGGCATATAGCTGGATGAGAAATTCCAAACCGTTCTTTGAACACCACAAAAATCTCTCTAATCTCTGACCATAACTATGGGGTTGTTCAAAACCAAAATCTGGAAAGATGAGCACAGTTCACTTTCTCAGAACTTGACTTCCAAACAGAGCTGCTGAGACCAGCTTGTGAACTTTTAACCTGTGTCCAGTGACGGCAGTTACACATCTGTCACCTCTGCACAGAAACTGAGTGCTGAAAGGAACAATGGCACCTGCATCTGTGGGGAGGCGAAGACACTCCAGTGAAGGTGGCACTGAAGCTCCTTTAAGGATTCTGACAAGATGCCCTTCAAGTCTGGGGCAAAAAAAAATGGACAGAGAAAATGGACTTGAACTCTGCAGTGACTCATGACGCTTGGTGTGCTCCATGTATGCCTCAGCCTAGTGATAGATGCTGTTTCAAACCACAGAGAAGGCATGTGGGAATATCTGATAGTGAGTAAAGCGTTACGCAGCTCTCAGTGGCCGTGATGCCTTGCCATCATGGTATGTTCAACCCATAAAAGCTATTCCAGTTGTGTGTCATCAGTTCTAATTGCCCCTCTTCATTTTTTTGTGGTATTGTATGGTACAACTCTAAGAGGCCAGAATTATTCTCTCTTCTGCAGTTGTAACTGAATGCAACTTCTGAATTACACCTGAATTATTCTGCTAATCCCCTTTCTGACTTGACCAAATGATCTCAGAAATTAGCTATGATGATATATGTGAAAAAGTGAAACTACCAGCAAGAGAGTATCTTGTGCATAAATCTGGGGGTTACACCTTGTAGCGATGTCCAGAGCAAATGCTCCTGCTATGAGCCTTGCGCTCTCTTGGGCTCTCACTTTTGTAAAACCCTGTTGTGAGCCAATTCAACTCATTAAGATGAAAAAAAAAAGAAGAAGAAAAGTAGATCGTTTTCTCCAACTTCAATGAGCTGAATTGTTTGTGAGAAGGGTTTGGCAAATGCCAGCACCAGGGCACGGTGGGATGTGTCTCTGGTAGCAGGAGATAAGGAGGGAGCAAAGGGTGGTGGGCTGAAGAGGAGCAGGACCTCCTCCTCTTGGCAGCAGTAGGCTGTGAGATCATCCTGATATCTAATCTTTCTGGTTGTTAGTCATTGCCTTAGACTGGAGGTTTCATGACAAAACCTTCACTGCTATTGTTGTCACCCTTATGACACAGAGGAAACATGAGTTCTTTTGCATAATTTCCTTCATGTAAATAATGAGTAGGAATTTCATGTCTCGTGTGTGTTTGGGTCACAGACAATGAATTCTCAACAGCTTTTGCTGTCTGACGAGAGTGCTGGGCTGTGAAATAAGGGAGATGTTGACTCTGGAAATGGCTACAAATAGTAAGATGTAATCCTCGTGTAAAATACACACTGAGAGACCCTGAGGAAAAGAACCACTTATCTCAATATATGTTGTCCTCTTCAGGTCACTTAGCTAAGGTCAGCACAGCAACATCTGATGGTATCCTTGTGCCAAAAAAGTCATTAACAGTTAAGTTAAGCTGTAAAAGCTGTTAATGACCCAGTAGAATCTGAATGTCTGCTGGAAGTTTTGCCAGTATAACACCACCAGCAACATTTTCACAGTTGGTCACATGAAGTATAGGCTGAGGTTCATGTGGCCCAGCGTGATGCAGCATCTTGGGTTTGGTGAGAGGCAGCCACGCTGTGGAATGGTTCCTCAGCAGAGGAAGGCTAACAGTGCCAAGTGGGGGTCTGGATTCAAAACTTCTAGCAGTTCACAAGTGACCTACACCAATCTCTTATTTCTAGACCCTAACTTTTCATATATGTATATATGGTTATATATATATATATATATATTTAAGGTCACAGACTGGTCTCAGAAAACATCCAGGAGCATGCCACGCAGGAATTGCAAGCATGATATATAGAATTTCACATTAGAACCAAGCAGCTGTGCACGAACTCCTCTAGTACTTTGTGTATTTGCACAGTGTAATCTTTGGTTACCTGGTTTGTGTACAGGTGCTCAAATTGTGTACGTGGAATGTCAGCAGTTGATTTACTGAAAACATGAAAAAATAGGTTGCTATGTCTATGCAAGTTCACAACAAAGGACGCTCCAAGCTTGCCTACACACGTTAACCCTTCTCTTTCTGTACCCTCTGACACTCTGCACACAATAACCTATCTTCTACATCAGGGAATCGGTGGCAACATCTCCGGAGCATCAATTTCATTTACCCCTCCTCAAGGAGCTCATTCACCATTTGCAGAAGCCTTTTGTGGCCCTTATATGAAAGACACTTCATCTGTGTAAAAATATTATTATTATTATTATTATTATAGAGTCTAGTGTTTTCAGTAGGTTTTATTGGAACCTGATGTCCTGCCAAAAGGAACACCCTGGGAATCTTTCAACAACCGTTCCTGGGTGTTCTGTAGATTACTGCTGGTTTTTCATACGCTGTCCCTAGAAATTACATTCTCAGATTAGAAAAAATGTCAGTCAGTCCCTTTCCCTCTGTGAAAATAACTGCTGTTCTGCCTCTACATTGAAAGATTAGGCTAGTATTTTATTTTTTCTGGTGACTTCTTGTTGAGGTTGTGGTTTGTTTTCTCATTAACCCCTTTGCAAAGCAGGTTCCAAATGTGAAATAAGATGGATGTGAATGATCTTGCAGTGTTAGACAAACATTTTGTGTAGCTGAGAATGGCCGGTTAAAGGAAGACTGGTGGAAAATTGGATCTAGCCATTCAGTCAGCAACTTTCAACCCTGAAGAGACAAAGAACCTTTAAGAGCTAACTTTGTAATGAGGAGCTACAGCATGGCAGAAATTAAAGGGGTGGCCCAAATCCCTTTAGTGACAACTGTGTTTTTCAGAGGTCTCCTGGGCTCATGTTGCTTTGAGAGACCTTTGGGAAGGGGTGTAGCCAATGAGCCCTTCCTAGGAGATTCTATTGGAGAAGCAAATGCCTCTGGGCCTTTGGGGAGGAGGTTAGAAGCAGAATAGAAATGGGAGGAGGTTAAAGCAGAATAACCATTTTTTCTGACAATTGAATGCCCAATTTCAGCAAATATAATTTTCTTCTGAAAAGCATTCACGTTCAGCCACCGAAAATGTAAGTTTCTGGAGCAGGAAACAAAATTTTGCAGGAACTGAAGTTTCTTTGTCATTGTATCTGGTGTTTATCCTGTAGTTTCTCACTTCAAGATGGTTGAGGGGCAAAGGAAGTGGGAACCATTAATGCAGAACTAACGCCCTGGGTTTCAAGTGAGGTTCACTCGATATGTGGTTTGGACTGGAGCTGGATTCTTATAAGGGAGTAGCCAAAAAGCTGTGTTCAGATGAACTCCTCAATGTTTGAGGAGGGATGGAAGAGTTAGGAAGAAGGAAGGGGGGGAAAAAAAAAGCCCCTGAACTAGGCACTGGTTGTCTGTGTTTGGATCACCACGGTGGTTGTGATCATCATTAATTGCCATGGGTATTAGCTCCCAGTTTTAGTTGTGTGCTGAAACATTTACACACGCCTAGCATGAAGTGATGGAGGATTTTTATCCTTAGCTAATTTACTTTGGATGATACTCTTCCTTTTCTGGTTTTTCCCTGTCGTTGGAGCAGCTCAGCTTTATTGGCAACATCTTGCACAAGTAGCCCTCTGAAGGAGTTTTTTGGTACCTTTCTGCGTGCTCACTACAATCTGGTTCTTTGCAAAAACAAAACCACATGCCAGTCTGCCCCTTTTTGTTTATTCACAGTTTCTCATGTCCTGTTTGAGCACCCTGATACCCTGTTTGATGCTGCTGCTGATGTGACCGGAGAAGATGGGCAAAAGAAACTCCTTTCCACCTATTAATATGATTATCATGACCAGTGACTCTTGATCTATATTTATCCCTACTTGACAGGAAGAAAAATATTTAGTGAAATCATTACAACTGTTCTCCTCAGTTCCTGGCCCTGGCATCAAATATTCTTGGTTTTGTTGGACCTTTTGAAGAAGTTTTACTTTGTAATCTATTTTCTGAAGAAATGCTGCCTCAAAGGATATCTCTTCAATCTTCAGTCTTGAAGGTCTTCTCTCAACTACAACTATTACATCTGAATGTAGCTGGAAAGTCTTTCCTCTCCTTCCCTGCCCTCCTGACTTTAATTTCATCCATCCTCCTAACACCTCAGCTCCTGCAGCATTTGAGTACAGAACGTGAATTTCCCTCTGCTCACAGGTATCAACATGTTAGCGTTGATTGCGTACGTAACACAGGTGCCTTGGGCAAAAGGCAGACTCAGTGCTTCTTGGTTGCAGATAACAATATTCCCACAGTGTAGGGGCCACCAAATATTATCTGTAGCACAAGGAAGAGGAGTCACAGTGTCTTACTTGCCCTTCACAATGCGCCAGGAGAAGAGGGCCTTCAAAGGACATAGATCTTTCCGTACAAAGATTGTGATCAGTAACTCACAGCCTTCTCAGTCTGTGTATCTTGCTGGTCCTGAGACCAACTTCCCACAAGCATGCACTCATTTCTGCTCCATCAGCCTTACGATTATGCCCACGGAGCAGATGATAAGAAATGAAGAAGTACTTTGTCATGTGCAGGACACAGATTTATCGTGTATGGAAATGGCTGATATAGCTGGAGGAGTTACTCAGCTAGACACTGTCCCTTATTTCTCAGAGAGGTCAAAAACAGTGCTAGAGACAGTGTCTTCTGCTTGAAGGATAGCTGCTGGGAACAGTATCCTTCCAGATCTGCAACAGCACATACCCACAATGTACTCCATAAACAGATTTATCAAGCCCATGGACAGACATGGTTAATTGTACTGGGCTCATGATAAAGCTCAGTGCAGCTCACTCTTGCGTAACTCCTTTGAGGTTTAGTTGGCTGAACTTTACTTTTCGTAAGTCATTTGATAATATGTAAATTAAAAAAAGAAAACCCAACAAAAAAAAAAAAGGAGGAATATAAAAAAATTATGTTAGACACACCAATAACAGACAGACTGGGCTCCTAGCTGAGAAACAAGTTCTTGTCAGATAGGAAAAAACAGGGAGGGGAACAAAGGAAGAAAAAAAGTTGCTTTTGGATCAGAATAAAGAGGAAAGTATTGTTATCATCTGCAGCCACGGGAGAACTGCATCTTTTTATTTTTTAGCTATTCTTTCTGTTGGCAGCTACGGGGACACCTTTCCCTGCAGCTGGCCAAGCATCTGAGTCAGCTGCTCCCACAGGAGAGATAACGTCCCTGTTTGTACAGTGAGGCAAGAGGAAGAGCTTTAAAATGACCCTGTCCCACCCTGGCACCTGAGTTCACCACCACGCTGGCCCCTAGCCGAACCCTCAGCCCGTTCCCTCACCAGGGGATCTGTAAGAGAACTGCCATTTTGCCATGGTCCAAACAAGTGAACTCTGTAAGATGGACCCAGTTCAGCAGCTCAGGGTGATGCCTGGAGGCTTGTGGTGGAAGGGAGTGCAGAGGGGGTTGGAAATGAATCAGAGGGCTACTCAGCTCAACATCACTAACCTAATTAGTAGCCACCAAGACCTGTTGCCATCTGCTCTTGAGTTGCTTGTCTGAGCCTGGTCTTGAGTTTAAATCTCTGCATAAAGATAGAGATCTACAGCGTGCCTGCAACACTGTCCACATCAGAGGTGGCTTTACTTAGCTCTTTTTTCTTTTTTTTTCATGGTCCCAGCAGAATAAATGAGCGTTACATCAGCTCAGAGATGAAACATGCCTCTTGCTATACTTAGAAGCTCAGGCTAGGATGAAATGGGCTCCATCTTCTCTGGTTTTTGGGGACAGGGATCTCCAGGACTCTCAGTTCTCTGTATGTGTTCCCCCTATTTGGTTGATGAGCATTCATAATTTTGTAGACCACACCCCACTCATCTGGACATGCACTCATTTTTTTTTTTTTTCCTCTTCACGATTTACTTCCTAAACTTAAGTAGTTGGGTTTTTGGTGTGTTGGGAGTTTGGTTTGGTTTGGTTTTTTCTTTTTCTGGAATGCTGAAGATATTGCCACCTCTGAACATGTGTTAGCTTTTCAATTCTGGTAGGCCCATATCTCTTTCCATCCCTGAAGATCTGTGTAGCTGCACCTGGATATAAAGTAGTTTCCTCCCTCAACACTCCATTGCACCCTGGCTCCTCATTTGAGAAGGAGCAAAGAGGGGCTTTTATTGTGCTGGTGGACTTAGCCCATCCCTCTCTGGATCTGAATAGGCCAGCATTATTTCACAAGGACTAAATCCACTCACAATGGTTTTAAATGGTCGAGCTGCTGAGCCAGCTGAACAGCAAACACCAGAGGGGAAACCACATTTCGTGAGCGCTTCAGATTCCTTCAAACTGTACGTGGAGCCATTAAGAGCAAAGTAAAAGCCCTTTGACACAACTCCCTTCAGCAGCTTCTTCACAGCCACATGCCAAAAATGGGGGCTGGCTAAGGAACTGGTCCAGAAGCAGCTCCCAAGAATCTAGCACATGAAGATGAAGGAGTTCAAATCTGTTTTGGTTAAAAGGGAAGAAAACAGCAGCATATTCTCTTTTCTTGTAGCATATGAATCCTTTGATGGATGTGTCTCTGATCAGTGTGGACTGCCAGTCAAAGTATCACCATGGGCAAAAAATGAAAAAACCAGGTGCTTATGTTACACAATAGGGTTTTTTTTAAATTGCATTTGTATCTGATTTCCTTGTTCTTTATGTCTAAGTTAAGAAGAATCCAGATTGTATATCTCCTGGTCTTCTGATCATCTCAGAAGAACTAGATCTTCAGCTAACATGACCAGCCAAAAAATACCCAAGAATGCAAACAATTATCCCATTACAATAAGATGGACGGAGGCCTGTCTAAAGGAGCTGCTATTTCTGTCTCTGTCCAGACTTATGAAGACAGAGAACTTAATGCCTCCTTAGAAGACATGATTGCATATTCTCTCAACAAGTTCTTTCACAATGATCTGGGTTAACTTAGACACTCAGTAATGGAGGTTTCCTAGCCCAGACAGTCTTGATAGAGTGATTACTTTGAGCAGTTGCATTGAGGCAGCAATAATAATTGATGGTGGTGATGAGGATGAACCACCCCTCTTCAGCACTTCAGCTCCAGTCAGCAAAAAATGTGTGACCACAGCCTGAAATCACACAGGGACATGCAGGAACATTTCACTTTGAATCAGCTAAAACAAAAAAAGGTGCAAAGTTGAAGTAGAATAGTCGCATCAAGAACCTCTGTGGTCATTCTGAGTCAGAATTTATGTTTAATATAATTTAGCTTGTTTCACTTTGGCTTTGGGGTTTGCTTCCTACACCAACATGGTTGAGCATGACTCTAGCTTCACCAAGAAAGAGGTGTAAACACAGCTGTGTGCCTGAACTTTTGAAAGTGTGTCGAAATTTGTTTCCAATTGATGTTGAAGTTCCATTCAAAAGGGAAAGGATTGTGTTTGTTCTCTTATTGACAGCTTCAATTAATATTCTTCTTGACACTGTGTGAAGTAACAGAGTAGTCTCTGGTGACTACCTAAAACAATCTTTAACCATTTCTTAATAATAATAATAATAATAAAGTTTAAGAATTTATCTAGTGAGAAGTAGAGATGAAACCATAGAAGACACACAAAATTAAAATAGTAATTATAATGTTAATAATATATATATATCTATATATATATATCAATGGCAATCGAAGCCTCCAGAGATGCTCAGTCTTTCCTTCCTGATTCTGCTGCTTTTTACTGGTGTGTCCTTGGGTACACCAGTGCTCATTTAATCATCTCTACCTTGACTTATTATCTGTAAAATAGGCAGGAAAACCCCTCTTGCTCCATATGGGGACTGTGAAGTTAAATTCGGTGATATTTACAAAATGCTTGGAGAACTAGGGACAGCAAAACTTGGTTCTCACACAAGTGCTGTGAGAGTACAAAGTAGGGCTGTCTTGGGTTTTTTTGCAGAAACATTCCTTCAGTAAAGCACAGGCTACAGAAGGATGGTGGGTTGCCCTTTGGTGCTTGTTAGGTTGGTAGAAGCAGTTGCTTTTCTCACACAACTAAGGTCTGTGGTAAATCTGGGGTTTTTTTTAAATCCCTCAAAATACCATTTGGAGTTGTGTGAGTGCAATGAGAAAATTCCTGCAAATATGCATCAATATTTGCAAAAATTAAAAACCTAAAGAAAAAAGAAGCCTGAACAACCCACAAACCAGTACAGCACCTCATTTTTTTGTTCTCATTTCTCTAAACCTCCTGACAGGATTCCCCCAGAATTTCCAGCACTCGTTGAACCTTGACCTAAGCAGCTTCATGAGAAATTTCTTCCCCAAGGGTTATTTTGGCTAGAAAGTTCTAAGATCCTGAGTTATAATGGTTTTCACAGCCTGTAATTATGGAGTCACACATCTGATTCATGTAATTTGACAAGGAATTATAACTTGCATGGTTCAAAGGAGTGTGTCAAGGTGTTATGGTAACTAGCGATGTGAATCTTGCAGCATCTGCAAATGGATGGGTTCTTCCATCATTCTGGTGTCCAACTCAAATATTTCTGCTACGTGTTTACACGCCTGGGGCAGTCTAGATTACAATATTCTTGTATTGCCTTGTCTCAGAGAGAGTTTTATAAACATTTGACTCAAAAAACAGGGATGGGGAAATGGCAGTGACAACGCCCATGCGTCCTTTTGTACTTGGAGAAGCCCAGTTTTGGTTTTCAGAAGAGAAACATAACAAATGAATGCACATTGTTCAGGAAGGGCTGAGAAATGGTAAGTTGGGCTGAAGGCTTCCATTTTTAGTGGCTAAATGAGCAGAGGTGCTGTACCTCTTTGTTGGCTGAGGATGAACAGGAGCAAGTGTGTGGTTCAGCTCTCAGACATGGTGTGAAATGAAACTGAGGGAGGCAACTTTTTGACAAAAGTTACAAAATTTGATTTAGCTGTGTGTAGTTTTTTAATTTGGCTGGCAACCAAACACCACACAGCCGCTCGCACCTTCCTTCCCCCCCACCCAGGGAATAGGGGAGAG
>NW_010294780.1:0-15681 GCF_000700745.2 Antrostomus carolinensis
GCTCATGTTGAGCTTCTCATCCCCCACCACCACCAAGATAAAAGTGTAAAAGTGAGAACTGGCATCCCTCTGCCCCAGGTGACAGTGAGGAGGGGACAGAGAATTTGCTGAAAACAGCCTGGAATGGGCACATCTCCCCGTCTGCATTTCTATGGCTCATAAGGCAATGCTGCAGACAATTAGTGTGTGCGAATTGATGAAGCAGCGTGAGGGAAGCCAAGCCAGCTTTCAGGGGCTCTGGGAGGAAAAACTGACCAGGGAAATGCAGCCTGGAAGGTTGGACAAATGCACAATGGTGTACATGGGACAGGTACAGGCTTCTCCTCCAGCTCTGGTCACAGCTCTGGTGCCAATTACACCGACCTGCAATTTGTGCTGTTTCAGAAGGGACTTGCTGTACATCAAGCCCTCTGCTCGGTAATCGGCATGAGTTTGGAAATGACATCAAGTGTTGCCTTCAAAAGCGAAAAACCCCATGTGTCTACTTATCTGAGAGACCAGTTAGCTCCTCCTGTCAAACAGACATGTTAAAAGGGGAGAGAAAAGAAATCTCACACAAAAATAATGGGCTTACCGCTATGGCAGATCTTAGCCTAAAAAATATTATTTTTCAGACAAGTACAGTTCACCATACAGTGTATTTTACAAGCAGCAATCAAATGAAACTTTACTTAAAAACAGAAATAATAAAAACAACTTCAAATAGTTTAGAACTTAAATTAATGCTTTTAAATTTTCTTTCTTAAAAGAAACAAAAAACCTAAATGAAAAAAAAAAGATCCCAAAACAAAACACCTTTTCCGCTAAAATGCAGAAAGTGCATGCCTGACTGTTTTTCTGCTGCTGGGTAACATGCTTCTGCATTTCATATTCCCTCACATCTCAGGTCTGAACAGCCCTTGCACACCTCACAACCACCGCCAAATTAAAGATGGGGTTGTTTTTTTTCATCCCATTATTTCTAAAATGTACTCCAGCCAGCAAGCTACATGCAATGAATGAAAGAACTAGGAGAATTAAACCACGCAATGAAACAGCTTTCTGACGAATAAAGCTATGGAAATTTTAGGCTCCATTTACTTCTCAATCTAATTTTGCCCTCCAATGCACATTATGTCTGAAATGGGATCTCATGCGGTTTGATCAGTGCTCTTAACGCATGCAGAAGCAACATATTCCCTTTATTGTTGTTTCCTTTCTGCAGCACAGCAATACTTCTAATAAGAGCAGCACAGCAGGCTCGGTGAGAGTGTCTCTACAGCAATCACCGTGCTGCTGGAAAGCTGCAGGATGACCAAGAGGATCAGCAGCTCTACAAGTTTGTGGTCTGAGGGATCGCTGTTCCTGCAAAGGTAGAGCTAGTTGTTCAACACACCACAAAAAACACAAGAGTGACTGAATTATCACAAGATGTTTGAATAAAATATTTTTTTCCTTTTGTTTCTTTTCCAGTGTTTGCACTTTTTCATACAATGAGAAGCTATTTTCTAGTCTCTCTTTTCAACCAAGAGGATTAGAAACCTAATATCAGTTTGTGAAGAATTACAAACTCCTCTCGCTGTAACAGGGCTCTTGTACCTGCAGAAAGAAAAACTAACAAAAAAAAAACCCCAACAGCAACAACAACAAACCAGTGCTAGGAGCTACAAGATGAGAAGAAGAGCACTGGTAGCATTTCACTGCGGAGCCATGGGTGCTCCTGAAAACTAACGGGGAGAGGCAGTTGGACTCCAACTTCTCCCTCTTCAAGAAATGAAAATCCAGCACATTTTCAACCCCACACCTTCAGCCCATTTAGCGAATATCTAGCAGTAACAAAAGGGATGTGCAACTCAAAGCTATTCCTGTGGAGGGAGGGTGGTCCTGCACACCCCCTTTTCTCCACCTCACTCCTCAGGTCAAAGCCTTTGCCTAGGCCAGAAGCTGTCCCATGGATGGAGGAGCTGCACTCCAGGGAGAAGACCCTTCACTGAGGCTGACACCCACCAGACTTGCTCTGGAGACCTGGCCAGCAGACCCCCTCCGTCCAAAGGCCATTCCAAGGTAGCAGGGCAGGGGTTCAGTGATGTGGGCAGCTCCATACCCACGCCAGGCAGCGCAGCTGGCAGCCACCTCCAGCACCGCCATGATGCTCGAGGGATAGCGCGGTGACATCCCTTCCACCAGCGCCTGCTGCCATGGACGCTCCCTGAAGAGCATCTCAGGATGGTGGTGGCTGCTGCTGCCAGGAGCAGGGTTGTCACTAGCCTGGTTGGGACACAGACTGGCCGGTCACTTGCCCAGAGACGCCAGGCAGCGCAGCTGGCAGCCACCTCCAGCACCGCCATGATGCTCGAGGGATAGCGCGGTGACATCCCTTCCACCAGCGCCTGCTGCCATGGACGCTCCCTGAAGAGCATCTCAGGATGGTGGTGGCTGCTGCTGCCAGGAGCAGGGTTGTCACTAGCCTGGTTGGGACACAGACTGGCCGGTCACTTGCCCAGAGACTCCCTGGAGCATGACCAGTGGTGGGCGAGGAGCAGCAGCCAAGGCAGCCCACTGCCTCCCCCACGCTGACCCCAGGCCCCAGAGTTGTGTGTGATGGTCTGTGGAGAGTCCTGGGAGCTAGACAGGCCCATGCTGGGTGGCCACCAAGCCGTGGGTCCCTGCTGTGACCTGCCAGGCTGGGACAGTGTTGGTGGGGAAGGGACTTCATGCCCCCCAGCCAGACGTGGGAGAGCAGGTGGAGGTCTGGGAGGGACCCAGCAGGTGACCAGGTGAAAGAGTAGGACGTGGGTTTCCAGTCGCCTTGCAAAGGACAGCAGTGACATCCAGAGGGCTGTTGGGAGCAGTGAGAGCAGAAGGAGAAGCTCAGAGCCCTTCAGACCCACCTTGGCATGAATGGAGACCCACCACCAACACCCACCCAAAGATGGACAATGCACCAGCGGGTCGCATCATGCTCGTGGCCATGGCATGTCCAGCCTCGCTCAGGGCACGTCACAGCCAAGAGCATCCAAGGGCAGTGGGATGCTGGGGCTGGCAAAGCTCCATGGGATGGCAGATGACCCCAGGGTTCAACATCCCACCCGCTCCCCTGCAGACAGACACGGCAGGCATGTCCCTGCAGCCCACCACACAGCCCAGAACGGGAAGAGGGGAGCGTATCGGCAATTGGTTCTTCAGCTTGCTAAGATAAGCACGGGGGGGGAAAAAAAACAAACCAGCAGCTTCCACCGGTCTGTTTTGCAAAGACGTTAAACCCATGCTGATATCTTCCATCTCACAAGAATCAATATTTATCATCTGCATCTGGAATTAATCTGAGATGGAGACATTTCCAATCTAAGGATCATTGCTAATGTCATCAGCAGTTTTCTGCTCCTCTCAGGGAAAATATTTACACCCTAGATTTTAACATCTTAATTAGGGCTCGACAAAGTCCAGATCAACAACCCAAGTGTGATTTCCTGATATTTCAGTAATGCTATTTTTAGCCTGGAATGAGATGGAAAGCTGAAATCAGGCATTTTACCTTGACTCTGTGATGGAAAAAGTGAAGCTATGGAAATGTTGACATACTTGGGTTTCAGTATTTATCCATCAAAACATTTTTAATTGTCAAAATTGAAATATTTTATTCTCTTTAGTTGAAAGAACCTGAAACACCTCATTTCAAATCACTTTAGGACAAAATTTGATTTTCCGTCTGCCCTGTGAAGCAGCAGGACCAAGTTCCTATTCCCAAGTCGCACCTCCTTCCCAGCTGGCTGGTGGGTAGATTGCACCCCACATAATTGTGGTGTCTGCACTGGGCCAGCACTGGGCTGGCAGCCAAACACAGCTGCTTGCTCCCTGCCCCCAGGGGAATAAGGGAGAGAATTGGGGGGCAAGGGTAAGGAGACTCATAGGGTGAGATAAGAACAATTTAATCACTGAAATAAAATAAAACTTAAAATAATAAAGATACTAAAATAGTAATGATAATAATAGTAATAAAATATGCAAATGAGTTATGCCCAGGGCCATTGCTCACCACCCGCTAACCAAGCCCAGCCTGTTCCCACATAACAATCCCACAGGAGCGACAATCCCAAACCAAAACCACAATCCCAGGAGAGTGAGAGCCCAAGTAAAAGCCAGAGAGAGCAAGAAAGGAAGAGCCCCTCATGAATCTCCTGCCCATGGGGGACAGGAAATGGAATAGCCCCTTGGCAGAGCCCAATGCCCATGGAGCTGATCCATTGCAATATTCTTGGCCTTCTCTAGAGTTTGCACTTGTAGCTCAGCAAAACACAGAGACCTTTGACTTCCAGCAACAACTGAAAACATTGGTGTGTTATCAACGTTCTTCTCCTAACAAACCCCAGTGCTGTGCTAGCTACTAAAAAAGAAACCAGCTGTGTCTCAGCTAAAAACCAGGGCAAGTATTTCGGAAAATAATAAATGTAAGGATTACGTTATGTAAATTCTCCTCCAGTGAGTTCAGACCAGATGACAGAATAAGATATGGAATTGCAACTCCCATATAGCACGAAACAAAGGAAAAGCTTTAATATTGTCCTGAATGTACTTCATCTCTACCCAAGAAAATATAGGCTTGAAAAAAAATGCTCCAATGTGATTTTTCTGTCAAAAGCCTTGGCCTGCCCGTGGGACCCATCCTGCAGCACAGTTCATGCCTCATGCGGAGCCTGACACATAGGCGTTACACAGCGATGTGGCTCTGGTGGCGTTTCGTGGGATACTTACACAGCAACCAACACATCTTTTTGAGGGCTCTTGCACGTTAAAAGAAGATGATGGGATTTTGTTGTCAAGCCACAGTGGGAGATTCCCCTTCTGCCACCTTGAAGCGGGACCCAAGAAGCCCCACCAGCACGGCCAGGACTGGGGATGCTGAGATGCTCAGGGCTTGCCCAACCCTCATCATCACCCTACACGTGGGAACTCCTGGTGAAACCTTCCCCTGTTCACTCCCCTCCAAGGGTCATGGCTGAGGACGGCGAGTGGGGAGACAAAAGAGGGGTGGGAGAGAGGCCAGGGGAGGTCCCCAGCTCACGGTGCCCATCATGGTGTCAGGATTTATAACTGTATTAAATGGCATGACAGTTGGCCACGATAAATCAGCTCCCTTTCTTCCCAAATCACAGACAATAAAAGCTTTGGCAGTGAAAGTCATTCATCATCATAAAGACTTGAGACGTCCCAGCCATCAATTTCACTCACATCCTTAATACACTGGAGAGGAGTGGTGGAGTTTTAGGAGGGAAAACAGAGAGAGAGAGAGAAGAAAGGGAAAAATAATTAAAAGAAAGCATGAAGAAAGATTGGACAGGAATAATTACAAAGGTCAGGAAAAAGAGTCCCTTCAGGACAGCACTTCTGATGTCAGGGGCAGAGCTGCCCTCCTCTCCATCGGTGATGCTGAGCAAAGCCATGAGCTGCAGGTAACGGGAGATGAGACCCAGCGGATGAGCCCAGCGATGGACCGGGGCCAAGGGAGCAGAGGGCTCAGCACAGGTGTCCCCTCAGCACTTACAGGGCCACCTCCTGCTCCTCAGCCACCACCGCCTCCATACACCAAGGTTTCACTGCGTCCCCACCATGCCCAAAGGTGCTGATGAGTCCACTTCACCACTGCTGGGTGCCAAAACTGGGCCTAAAACTGAACAGTTTGTGTCCACGTTCCATCTTTATTACAATATTAACAAGGACAGATGGAGCAAAAGCAAGACCTCTGTTTAGCACCAAGAAATGGATTTGCTGACAAAGGGCGTCTCATCCACATCCCCCAATATCCCACACTTCTTACAGACTTTATGATTACTTTGCATCTGCTGGCTTCCCACCATGATCTTCCAAACCCCCCCATCCTCCTGCAGATCCTCAAGCCCCGACAGTCCAGGACCCACCTTCCCACAGAGGATGCTCAGCACTGGGGAGATGACCAGGTCTGGACCCACAGCTGCCGGAAATGAAACCTTCTGGGAAGGGGATAAAACACTTATGTCCCCTCTTTAGGGGGATATTGCTGATGCACAAGCCTTTTTGTAGGAGCCAGTGCTCAAAAAATGTACGGTGTCCTCACAGGGCTGAGCTCAAGGAATTTAGATTGTTGCAAAGAATGTACGAAGAAAAGAAGGAAAACTCCAGTGGGACCCCGATACTCCTTTCGTGCTCTGACTGAATTCACTTTTCAGCCACATCTGTGTGAAAATCCCAAGTCAGGTGTCAAGTTCATGGCAGCACAGTCAGTCCCTGTCCCTGCTGACTCTCATAGGATTTCCACAAGCAATATTCCTCGCTGTTGGTAGATCTGCCAGTTTCATCAAGCAGCTCAAAATCAGGCAACTTGTATTTTGAAGAAATGCCAGTGACATTTTTTTTCACTGCATTTTTCTTTATGCATTTTCTTTTTTTTTTTTTTCCATTACAGTTAATTTTTACGAGAATTACATCAAAACCTGAAATTCACACATTTTTGGCCTGATATGATAAGAAGTCATAAAGAAACAATGGTCCACTACAAAAAGGCCACAAATGGGTTTATAAAATCTCTACTCATAGGTAATGCAGTGTTTCCCAGGACCAGAACTACAGGAAGAGCACTTTCAAATAAAACAGTAGGGAAAATAAGAAAGAGCTTTCCTTCCTGCTCTGAGACAGAAGATGCTCCCCTTCTCCCAAAACCTGCTGCAAGATCATTAAAACATCGGGATCCTCTGACTTTCTCTCCCTTGGCTCAGCCATGGGCAGTTTTGTTAGTTCCCAACTGGGAAGAGCACGGAGCCATCAGTGGCATGGAGCTGCCAGAGGTCCGGCAGTACCAGCACCTGATCCTGGCTCTTCACCAAAACCATCTCTGCTGGAGAAAGACCATGGCGATCATGGCATGAAGATGGGGAGCCTGTCCTGCTGGGCTCTGCAGGCCTCCTTGGAGCAAAACACTTTACACCTTTTATTTCTTTAATCCTGAGTTTCTCCTAGATTTATCATAGATTAAAAAAGAAAAGGCACATTCCCATTTCTAGGTGATGGTATGACAGTGTGAGCTGACAGCAGGCAGCAAGCATCCTCGTGGCGTGCTCTCCACATCACCCAGCAGTGCACAGAGCCCTTGAATTGTCTCTGTTTTACCATTCCTTCTCTCACATCCCAAACTGCCCGTCTGACAACTCACTGTCCCCTGTGTAAATACACAGAGATTCCCAGCTGGTCAGGTATCAGATGAGAAGTAACTCCTATTTGGCCAACTAAGGCCACCTATCATTGGTGGTGTAGGAATTCTGGAGGTGTCTTCAACCACTGTCAACAGAACAATTACCATGTCCTATAATTATAGAATCATAGAAAGGTTTGGGTTGGAAGGTACCCTTAAAGGACATCTAGTCCAACCCCCCTGCCATCAGCAGGGACATCTTCAACTAGATCAGGTTGCTCCAAACTGACCTTGAATGTTTCCAGGGATGGGGCATCCACAGCCTCTCTGGGCAACCTGTTACAGGGTTTCACCACCGTCAGTGTAAAAAATTTCTTCCTTAGATCTAGTCTGAATCTTCCCTCTTTTAGTTTAAAGCCATCACCCCTTGTCCTATTGCTACAGGCCCTGCTAACAGGTCTGTCCCCATCTTTCTCATAGGTCTCAATTAAGTATTCAAAGGCCACAAAAAGGCATCCTCCAGTATGCCCAAGTCCTTCTCTGGAGGGCTGCTCTCCATCCCTTCATCCCCCAGCCCCTATGAACGCTGGGGTTGCCCTGACCCATGTGCAGGACCTGGCACTTGGCCTTGTTGAACCTCAGGAGGTTCACGCATGCCCACTTCTCTGACCTGTAACATCCCACAAATGATAATCTGCAGCCTGATACAATTTTTAGACCTAGACTGACACTAGGCTATTTTTGTGCCGTGCATATGCATAGATGCCAACACACCCCTCTGCCCACCTGGAAATATAATTTTGGTGGCTTGCACAGACACTCTTAGATGTTTTGCTACTGTTGCAGGCCAAAAAAAAAAGCCGTTTAGGAAGCCTTTATGCTAACTGGAGTGGTTTCCTTTCTATTTTTTTTTTTATTTATTTCCAGTTTGGAGATCAACAATAGATTTCCAGCATTTCTCTGGCAGCGATAAACGCCGTCTGCAGAGTGAACTGGTTGCTGATGCCCTGAAGTGGTGAGGTGTCTCCATCACCCAGACACCAATGAAGACACTGCAGGTGGAGACGAAAGGGCATTTTCCACCCACCTGCACGCAGTCGATTTGATGTTCAGAGTTTTCCAGGGGGTTTTGGACTGGGGCGAGCACAAGCCAAGGCATTTGCAGAACAAGCCCCAGCCTCGTTGCAATCGGGAGCAGGGCAGGGGCAGCAGAACCCCCTTGTCTTAATCCTCCTGCCACGTCTCCTTCATTTAAAATTGTATTTATTATCCATACCGCAGCGGTACTGAGGGCAGGGGGAAACAGATTTAATTAATTAGAGATTGCAAAATCCTTAAGTAAAAGACGCTATGTAAATGCAAATTGTTATTATACATGCTTCGCACCAAAACATGTTTACCGTAGTTAAATTCAACATTTAAATCCACAGCCAAGCTCCCAGCAGAGCCAGGCTGTACATCATCAAAAGCAGCAGTTAATAGTCTGGGTCTTAGTGGGGTACAAGTGGCCTCGTTTGCTTTCTCAAACGCGCTTGTTCTTGTTTAATGGCAAGATAAGAATTCATAAAAATGGAAAAATTCAACAGTGTTTCAGTTAGACTCTGTCCTGTCATTAAAAATGACACTTTTGTTTTTCAGATTGGCTGCCTTTCCACAGGAGTTTATGTGGCTTTTTTTCAAGTCTTTAACATGACAGGCCCTATTGGGAGTGACGAATAGATTATTGGAAAATGCATCTGCACTTCTATCTATTAAATGTAGAGACTAAACTGTAAATCTAGCATTATGCTGCACTAGAAACCAGTAAGCTACCAAAACTGATTTCCACTTCAAAACAGTACCACACAAATTAAAGTATAATTTGGTGATAATGTTCAAACACTGATCAGCGTTTCCATATAGAGACAGAGTATATCACCAAAACTTAACAGCCTCAGAAGAAGACCTTTTATTATTGCTGTTACAATCAGCCAACAAAAAATTTCACATAGCATTTTTCCAGAAGGAAAAGCAATTTCAACAAAAACAAATCTTTTCTTTATTTTCTTCAAAACTGTTTTGATTTTAGGGAGGAAAAAAAAGAAAAAGAAAAAAAAGGAAGAAGGCATTGTAAAAATGTTACATTACTCTTATTTCAGAGAGTTGGAATGGGAAGTATAAACTACTTTGAAACTACTTTTCATTTAAAAACTGAAAATATTTTAAAATTTGAAATCAAAATAATTGAAATCCTTTAATTCAGCCGTAAAACTGTCGCTTACCAATACTTCAGCTAACATCAGCTGGATAACAATCCTCTCCAGCACCTTCAGGCAACCCTCCTACCCTCCTTCCTCTCCACCTGACAGGTCCATTCCACCCATACAGGTCCAGCTTAAGCCAAGCGTTCCCTCAATACTCACTGGAAAGAGACGGGCACCCTCTGATGAGGATCCCTACCTTCACATCCAAAAATTCATGGGATAAGTCACCTTCTGCAGGTGTTTTCTCCTTTCTGCCTGGAGGTCCTGATACAGGGATGACCAGCCACTGACCCCCTAAATGGTGAGAAATCAGTGAAGAAACTCCACTGCTATGTCATTCTTAAACGCAAATGCATTTAAGGGACAAAGAGGGTTTCCAAATGAAACCAGGTTCTTTCACTGTGGTCAGCAAGACCTTGGTTTAGACCTAAATTCACAACAATAAACAGACTACGACTGCAGAACCAACTAGACAGACAGAATATTTCTGGGTTGACTTTTTTGACTATAGCAATATACCAATTAAAATAAAGGTCCTCTTTTTCCCACAGGAACCACCAACAGCAGATCACACAATGAATTTCCCAGCATTATTAAGGCACATTTGGACTTCACATTAATGAAATATTGACACTGTGCCACATTTTTGCATCTCTAAAATAATAGTTGTCTTCGCTGTGAACATCAGATGTGCAAGAGTTAGAAGTCCTATTTTACTATGTATCCCTCAAAGGAATCCACTGGGAGCTTTATTACTGCTTCTGAGCTTCATATTATTGTTTCTATTGGACATTAAGAAGTACTCAGTAGTCTCAGATCATCACCAAAAATGGTCCATAAAAGGCAGATCAAAAAAGGCAATCCTTTCTTGGCTCCTTTTAGCGGCAGTTCTGGAGCACACACCGGTGGTGAAGAAAGAACACTGTTCATCAGTTAAACTTCTGTCTCCAGCTTATCAACAGTAAAGACAAGGTAAAACTTGGGAAGGGTTTCGATGTGGGATGAGCACTCAGAATGCAGCCAGGACAAGGTAGAGAAGGGCGGTGTTTCCTTCAGGGTCCACCTGGACCTTCACCAAAGCCCATGACCACCTCCCACCTCACCTACCCACATTGATTAAATACTCAACCTAGATGGACAGACTTCACTACACACAGCTCCTGCAGCTTCTTACCAAGACTAAACTTCTGATTCCTCTGGGGTATGCCATAGACACCTGATTACAAAAGCCATAAAAAGAAAAAGGCCAGATTCCAAATTGTGTAGACAACCCCGATGTCCCCTCTTCTCCTGACACTCTCCCAGCCATTCCCAGAGGGACACAGCTCTTACAGTGTTCATCAGAGAGCTTCAGTCAGCTCAAAAATCCCAAGGAAAGCTTTGAGAGCTGGTATCTTTGCTGGCTGGGTGGAGAGCCAGGGATGAGGAAGGACAGAAAAAGATAAAAAAAGTGAGGAAAAGAAAAAGCCAAACAAAAGGAGCCAAGGGAAAGCAAAACATCCATCTTTTCCATGTTTTGTGGTATCTAAAGAATGTTCCTTTAAACACACGTACAGACAGAGCAAAATAAAGTTTCCTCACCCACCTACTCCACTTCCAGGCACATCCCAGTACAAGTAGACCCTCGGAAGGTATCAGTGGTCCCAGCTGCATGGACTGCAGACTGCCCTAGAGCCACCCTGGGCATAGTCCCACCAAAGAGACAATGATACACAACGTCTGCCCCACGAAAAGGAAGCACTGCACCTACCACAGAAACACAGAGTAGCTGAGGTTAGAAAGCAACTCTGGAGTTCATCTAGTCCAACTTTTGATCAGAGCAGGGTCACCTCAAGCAGGCCGACCAGGACCATGTCAAATTTGCTTTTAAAATCTCTAAGAACAGATGAACAGATGCTCCATGGTCTCTCTGAGCAGCCTGTGCCAGCGTTTGATCACCATCATGGTGAAAGGTTTCTTCTCATGTGTAAGACGAGTTCCCCGTGTTTCAGTTTGTGCCCATGGCCTCCTGTCCAGTCACAGAATCACAGAATTACCAAGACTGGAAAAGCTCTTTAAGATCATCGAGTCCAACCATGAACCCAACACTGACAAGTCCACAACTAAACCATGTCCCTCAGCACTGTGTCTACACGACTCTTCAATCCCTCCAGGGATGGGGACTCCACCACTGCCCTGGCCAACCCCTTCCAATGCCTCAGAACTCTTTCAGCAAAGAAATTCTTCCTCACATCCAATCTCAACTGCCTTGGGCACAACTTGAGGCCATTTCCTCTTGTCCTATCAAGGAATATGGAAGGTTCGACATATCCGTGTTACCTGTATTAGCCACAAGTGTACGCCACCCATGAAGAAATAACTACCTGGAACAATATACATCTAAGGTGTTGGATGCATCCACACCAAGGAGAAAGTCAAGCTTATCTTTCCACAAATGGAGGAGTCTCTTCAGCCAGATGCATTTTCTCAAATTCATGAATCAGTTACATCTGGCAGCTGAGTGCACCAATGCAAGCCAGAGCAGATACTCTAAGCTGACTGCCATTGAGAATGTCTCTCCTGACCAGCCTTCCCGATGATGAACGGACACTGCTCCTGGTTTTGTTCTGTTTCTTCTTGCCTTTTGGATGTGCATGCAAAATGTGCAGGAAAGCCAACATCTTAGACTCTACAGGGCCATTGTCTGCAAGGCTGAGCCCAGGAAGGAGCACACAAGGTAACACTCATTCCGTGGTGCAGTTACAAGATTGAGTGAGGAGGATAAGGAATCACTTCTCCCTATTTGGCAGAGTCTCAGTGTCTCCCTGCACAGATGTGTAAGTTGTGAAATGCATCAGTACAGCAGCAACAGGACACAGGCACCAGGCCAGCAGCCCTGGAAGAGCTGGCAAGCAAAAGGAGGCCAGCTGCAATGGAGATGTCCCAGCATGGGAGAGGACCTGGCTCCCCCACCTCAACCTCTGCCAGAGGAACAAAACCAAAGCCCATAGCCAACACTTTGCTTTGCACTGCTCATCACTTCTTTCAACGGAGGGATATTGAGTTCTCCTCAGATCCCACTACAGTGAAACCCGCTGCCCCAGCTGCTGGGTCGACAGTCGCTCCTGGCTCCACTAATGCAAACAGACTCGGTGGCTGGGGGTTTGTCAATCCTCCCTCGGAGAGACACGATGAGGTGTCAATTTAGCACAACTTTGTCCTCTCAAAGTGATACCGACCACACTGCAATCAGCAAGCCAGAGCAGGGAAAATGCATCTGCAGGTAATTAGTAACAATCACAAGCTGCTTGGAAAGTGCTGACTACAGCAGTAATGAGCTGGGCACATGTCATTGGCTTGTAAATGGAAAGAGCACTTATGGACTATGGCAGCAAACAGTAAGGGAAGGGGAGGCGGGTTTCAACTTAATATTTAATGTGGCATAAAAACGATGCAGAGAAAGCAAGTGGTTCTCTAATCAGAGGTTTGGCTGGTGGTCCATAACACAACAGAGTTGGTGGATGAAGCAGTACTGAGGACTGTCACTAAATAGCTCCTTAGACATATTCTAGCAGCAACTACTGGCATGAATGACAAGCTTTAAGCAATCCTTTAATCTCCAATAAATGCCCCAAATGTTTTGACCTACCAGCTTGCTAATAAACAGAAATTTAATATTTTCTACCAACATCTGCACAAAGGATCTTTTGCATCTCAACTCTCAAGATTGCTTTGCTGCCCACACCACAGCCCAGCAACAAGAATGAAAGACAGTGATCATAATTCACTTAAGACCTCTGTTCTCAGCTTTATTTGCATTAAACTCTTTTACAGTCTGTCTTACAGACTTATGACTGACAAGATGAACTAGACTTAGATCTCGTCACATATGGAAGCTCAGAAAGTCTCCAGGCTTTCCCATAAAAACCAATTAAGCCTGAACGGCAGACACCAGCTATCAAAAGGACATAAGTGTTCTTGGCTCACACTCCTGTATGTCGTATTTCAAGTTCTTTATCCACAAAAACGTGGCTTTTCACCCACCAACAGCCTCACTCTGAAGCACTGAAGCGTCATCCAATCACACATTCACTGCTCTGCTTCACTCATTCCAGAAGAGTTCCTGGTATAAACAGTATTTCCCACCAACAGACTGTTGTGGATCCTACAACTCACTTGTCACTATACCAAGCAGTTCTTGGTTTCGTCACAGTGAAGCTTTTACAGAAGTGTGTATAATGTGGAACATCAACTGAGAACTGAGGTCAACCTCCCAAGCCATTAGCACCCCCACACACAGACTTTGGATATTTTGTGGAGCTTTAACCAGCCATGCTTCACTTTTACTGCTGAAAACACACTACCTAGCATAACTGAAGCAAGATGTCCCCCAAGGCTTTCAGTCTCCTGCTCTCACTTTGCTTGGACAAATCACAGGACAGCCTGTGAAGGGCAAGGAAGAGTGGTAACACTCAAAAAAAGGTGAAGGAAATAAAAGCAACCCAACTTTCTGAATCTCATGAAGTCCAAGACTGGACTTCATGTTGACCATTCCTCCTCCAATGACGAGCAGTTCACAGGAGAAATGCCATCATGGACATGGATCTACAAGGCTTGGGCTCTTGCCTGCTAGACAAGGGGTTGAGGTCCAGGACATGTCGCTGTCAGGACCTTCTCCCATGAGTGAGTGCCTGACGACCAAAGCAGGGCTGATACAAAGCTAACCCTCTTCCAGGTGTTGCTTGCCTTATCTACCGCCTACCTCCAGCCACCCAACCCAGCCCTGCTGGGAACATGAAACAACTGAATTTTACCATAGCTTTGGTCAGACCACAGAAAACACAAAGTTCCAGAAGGGAGAATAGGTGATGTGTTGGACCTCACACTCTTAATCACCATTGTGTACCATTGCCCAGCTCCTCCTGATGTTCAGTGATACCTACTAGAGATGAAAGGTCCGTAGCAATATGCAGCTTTTGGTTACAAGGGAAAAAGAGTCAATAGGTGTGTCTCCTCTTCTGAATCCCCTGTCTCACCAAAGAAAGGGGCTGGGAAAAGAGGCATGACTGAAAAGGTGGGTTAATTCTGGGGAGAAAATGGAGAAGTTTGTCCAGAGCTAAAGTGAGAAATACATGACCAAGTGCACCATAACTTACATGCCTTGTATATAACAAGTATGGCTTGCTGCTTAAATCTTCCTGTCCCAAGAATCTGCATATCCCTGAGAAACTAAGTAAATCCTCGGGGCAGAGAACACGACTTGTATGTACAGTACATGCCAAGTGCTATAGGGCCCAGACCATGCCAGGGGCTTCTGGGTGCTCCCAGGGCATGAGCAGAACAAAACAATTTCTGTGGGTGTTACAGAAGGAACAGGGAGGATAACAGTTAGACAATCTCCTCAAAAAATATATCAAAAGGCACAGGTTTTAAAAGGGTTTTGATATGCTCACATAAATCTACATTTTATGAATGTAGGTGTTAGAAAACTCTACAGCAATATCAAATTGAAGATATAAATACCTGCTGTCTTAAAAAATGCGCTCTGTTATACCTCTTACCCTGTCACATCTAAGACCAATGGCAGGGGTTTTTTTCTAGACTTGCTACTCATAAAGCCTCCTCCATGTTTTTCATGACAGGTAGTAAATCTAACATTTGAAACTTTTGCCTCAGCGCAGGTAACGTCACAGGGAGAACCTACATGAAATCCATACCGAGCTCTGCGGCATCACTTCTGTAGTCCATTTAGCTCTAACAAACGCGATCAGTCAGATCACTAAGGAAGCATGAGAAGTGCTTAAATCAGTGTAAAAGAACAAGAACCGCTGAAAACAACAGCTCTTGGCTGAACCTCATTTTGTCCAGGGGCAGATCTTGGAGAGGCAGTTCCTTAAGGAAGCCAGAAGCAAGGAAGGATCCAGCTTCTCTATCACCTTCCTGCCTTCCGAGCTTTCACCCCATGATAAGGCAGCTCAGCAATTTCTTGCTATTTTGCGTCCCTCTCAAGACTCATCTCCCATCAATTCCCATCCCACGCTGATCCGGCGGATGCTCTCAACTGGGAGAGCCCCAGGCAGTGATGCTCACTTCACCCGCTCACACTGTCCGAGGAGCTGCTGGGCCATGCTCATCGGTGGAGCAAAAATGTCTCTGACAGGGCATCAGGCTTGTCATGGGGACACAGGCTGGGATGAGCCAGAGATAAACACCCAGAGACAAGGAACGGGCAGCAGGACACCCGTGATGTGCTGAGGCAGCCTGGGGCTTTTGCAACCAGAAGTACTATTGGTGGATGAGGACTGGGTTAGGGACCAA
>NW_010294781.1:0-25977 GCF_000700745.2 Antrostomus carolinensis
CAGAGGGGCCAGCCCCTGGGCTGCCCTCCCGCCCTGCTGAAGCCTCGGCAGTGCGCTTGGCTTAGGCAGCGAGCGTACATATGTGCCGGTGCAAACTCGTGCTGGCATCTATCTCCTCATTCAACCTGCCGCGGTACAGAGCTTGGCAAACGCACGGGGATGCGCTTGGGAGCCTCTGGATGTGTTTGCATGGCTCTTACATGGGTGTAATGGCACTCGGCTGCTTTACACCGCGTGCGAAATACAGGAGATGCACAGAGGTAGAAAGAAGGTTGGGGTTTTGTTTGTTTGTTTGTTTTTTCCTGCGTGCAGGTAAGTCCTCGTGAGTAGAAGTACTCTGAGTGTAGAAGTACCCTTAGGAACAGAGGTGTCAATCTGTTGAAGGAAGCAGGGTTTATAATAAAGTATTGTTAAAACACCTTTTTGGCTTAAAATGTTGTGTGTTGAGATTTATTTTTTTTTTTAACTTAATTAAGAGTGGATAAAATACACATAAAACAAAACCTGTGGATTCCAGCAGAAACATTTTGTCTGCTGATACCTGCTCTTTTGAGGGAGGAAGAGGCTGGAACACAGCTGGGGGGTTGGAGGGTCCGTCACCCCAGCTGGCCTCTGCGGTGCCAGGTGCCCACTCTCTGACAGGCGTTCTCTTGGGGAGCGTGGGGCAGCTTGCTGTTACAAACACAGGCTGTTCTTTAGCCCAAGAACAGAATGCCTTTTTGCAGACCACAGAATATTTTGGAAGTATTCAGTGTGGAGTTTTTGTGGATGTAGCAGCAAGTTTTTGAAATGCCCATGAGGTATTTCCTTCAAAACAGGTTCAAGGAGTTACTGTATGGCTGTGTGTTGGGCAGATGTTCTCAATGCGATTCCTGGTTTGAGAAGAATTGTTACTGTACAATGTGTGCAGGTCGACCAGGCAGCAGCCTGCCTGCAGGCACTTGGCATAAAGAGCAGGTGAAATGCCTTACTGTGATTCTTGGTCTGTTTTGCACCTGTGCTCTGAGTGATAGATGCACAGATGGGACAGAGGATAAAGAGGAGAAGAAAGTGAGGAGACAGACCAAAGGTTTTTGATGTTACTTTCCACTTTGGACATTCACCATTTGCAAAAAAGCTTTTCCAACAATTGCAGAGAAATACTGTAAGAGACTGTTCCCAAATAACAGTATTGCCAAGTTGGGCTTCAGTCTGAGGCTATTTTATTTTGTGGCTCTTTGGGAGAAATGTTCTACGTGTGATGGGTTGAAGATGTATGTGGAACCTGGTATTTTGGGGAAGTTAACATCCTTTATTAGGTGCTATGTGTTTGCAACTCTGCTTTTCTCAGCTACTGGTTTAAAGGGAAGCGTAGTCGATGTTGTGCGAGTAGTAACAAAATATATTTATTGCCAATACAACACAGTAAATCATTGCACGTGGACTTCTCAGATGTTGATGTCTCAGGCAACGTGTTCATTTACCATATAAATAAATGGTTTGGTTTTTACATATACCAGTGGGTTACTGCGCAGGATCAAGCCTGTGCTGGGAAGCGTGCAGTGATATATTCAGCTTGCTTTAGCATTCTGTATTTGGGAAAAGTGGGAATTCTTACTGGAAATAAGTCTCGTTAGTTCATCAAACGTGTCATCTCGCTCCTAGAAATAGCTATGATAATACTCTGGAAATTTGCTGCCAAGGGAGATGATGTTGAGTCGGGGACATACAAGGCTGAAGCTGGGTCTCTGGACGTTGCCACGGCTGTCGGGTTCTCGCCTCATTCAGTACTCTGCTGTTAGTGAGGAGAAATGGCAGTAGTGGTGCATGGTGTTCTGTGCTCACCTGGCTGGGCCGAGCTGCCCTGAGTGGTGGTGGTGGCACTCATCTTCATTCTTGTCATCTTTTTCATCATAGAGCTCCCCCATAAGCATCTCCCCCCCCTCCACCCCCCCCCCCCCCCTTTTTTTTTTTAATTCTGCCAGGAAAACTAGTAATACTTTTACGTTCTTGAGTCTGTCTAATGTGTGTTTTCTCTTCTTGTTAAGCCTTATCAATGGTAGAAATTTGTGAACTGCTTTCTCATGCTGCTTTCCTAGTAGTGAATTCTGTTGTAGTGAATTCTGTTGGAAAATCCTTCTGGTGTTGGTGGTGCTGCCTTACTCTTTCCATTCAAGTTTCTCTCTATTGTTCCATAGCTTTATTTTTGCTGTCATTTCTTTCTGTCTCTCCATTTTGGCTCTTTACTTTCTCTTCTCTCTTCAGTACTATCTCATCGCTAGTATTCTTTCCCGCTTTCTTTGGCACTTACCTCTCTGAAGCCCCTCTCTCTTCCTACTCTTTTTCTTTTTGAGTGAATGGTGGCAACAGGTAAAGGAAAACTTGGGTTATAAATGACTGATGCGGCCTCTACTCTGTGCTACAGAAAGGCAGCTGCTGGGGAGCTCCTCAGGTACCAGTCAGCTTGGCACTTTTGGGCCATCAGCAGAAAATCCCTTTGTTTAAAAAGCAGAGTTTGTAAGCGTGGTGACAGCTGGAGGGGTGGTGGGACTCGCTTCCAACAAGTGCACATAGACACGGAAGTGCCTCCGTGCCTGAGCTGCTCCCTTGTCCCCTACTGTCAGTCTCATTTTCTCATTATCAGACAGCTCTTTGTATTTTTATTAGGTTTTTTTGTTTATTTTGTTTTGTTTTTCCTGGAAGAACTGGAGTTCTGAGAAGTAGAGAAATCAGTACTCGAAGCGTCAGCGAGGCACGTTGCTACGGTATTACACGGTTCACGTCCTCAGCATCTTTGTTGTAAACACGTCATTCGATCCGAATTTGCGCGATGCTGAACCCTGACCTGGTGAATGCTGCCCTCTGAAATCTTGTGGTATGCCTGGCAGGTCACGTTGGTGTGGCAGATGGCAATAAATCTTGGACAATGTGAGAAGACTTTAAAAAAAAAATTAACAAAGAAAACATATATACCTCAAATAACTCCAGGTGTTTTTCCTAGTTAAGTAAAAGGTTTTGTGAGACGGTTTTGAGGAAAGAAATATAATGGCTGCAGAGAATTTGATTTAGAAATCCAATTAAAGGGCAGTTAGAAGAGATTCCTGTGGCAGTTGCTATTCTTATGAATTAATTATATAAAATAGCATTCGATTAGCACATCCACATTTTTACTTTTAAAGGAAGTTCTTATTTTAGAAGGTGAGTTACGCTCTCCTTATGTTTCAGACCAAAATCTAATACTCTAAACAAACTTCCATTATCCATGTCTCTTTTTGCTCCCCCCCTTCTGCCTCTAGTACTAACGACGGCATGTTCAAAGGATATAGTCTGGTTTATGTCCTGGCATCCAGAGTTTTCTCTGTTTATACGCGCCCCGTTCACCTTGGTTTATTTATAATTGTGTGATTAGTGAAATTGGGAATGGAAGTTGACATCCTGTGTGCTGGAAGATTGGAATTGTATGATTCACACAGCTAAAAAACAGGACAATAACGTCTTACGTGGTTGATATTGCCACATCTGATGCATGTTGTGCAGTGACTTCAGTGAAGTGCCCCTTTGCACACACCCTGGGGACTTGTGTTGAGTTTTTTCCCCTTGAAGAGGTACATTTCGACCAAACAAGAAACAGGAGGCACTTAGAGTTTTTGTTGTTTAAAGCAAAACAAAAACCATGTCTGTCTTTTGTTGTTGTTGTTGTTGATCAACAGCTTGTGATTTATGCCCTGGAAAACGTACAAAGAACGCAGTCTTTTTGGAAAGGCTGTTAGAAACCCTCCGGAGGTGTTTGCCTCAAAGAGGCTGCGGTGCCGGTGAAGGGGAAAAGCAAGAGGAATGGAAAGGGAATGCTTCTCCATCCATTTTAGAAAACATCTAATAGCACAGCTGGTTCCCTTCACAGTTTCCCTCACTGAGGAATGGTTGGCATTTATATATTTCCATAATTTTTCAAGCAGCTCTATTTCATGGTGAGCATAAACCAAGGCGTCCAAAGAATCCACTTGTTAATGAAGTGACAAGACTCCAGCCTGTCACTTGGAAAGGATTCAGCAGCATGAGCTTTTATCAGCCCTGCAGATGTCTGAAATAACTTCTTCCTGCTCAGTAGCTGGCTACTTTTCCACAAATACCTGAAGGAAATGCAAAATAGGGTAATACTGGTCCAGGAAAAATTCTCCTGAAGAAAGTTCCTTTCATAAGTAGTTGCTCATGTTACGATTTTTACTTGTATCATATGCGACATTTAAATGGTTACGCTGTAAATGTTTTGAAAAGGCTACATTGAAGTACATGCAGGCTTTTAGAGCACTCCAGCTTAGTCAAGGAGATAGAAATCTGATTGCTGTTTGTACGAATGGAAGAAAACTAACTGATCCTCACAAGGAAAAATTTAGCAAATGTCAATAAGTGTTTTATTATGAAAGTTTAGTATTGGGTCTTAGTTTTTTATAGGTGTGTAAGTTACTTGGGACTCAGAAGGTCTCCTCTCCCGTTTCGATGTCCCACAGCTGTGGCCGAAGCTGTTTGTAGAGCATCCTGTTGCAAATCTTAGCACTAAGTGAGAGTTGACTGTTTAAAAACTAAAAAAAACCCCAAACAAACAAGGAAAAAACCCCCACCAAAACACAAAAACACACCCAAAACCCCTAGCCCTAAATGTCCAAATATATTGCTTCTACCCAAGTCCTTCCCAAACCAGACTCTTTTTGCATTACTTGTTGATCTATTGCACAGGCCCTGACTGGTTTGCCAAATACTGGTGCTTTGCGACATAGAACAGAAACTCCTCCCAGCTCTCGGGTGTAGCTGTCGTAGGGAATGAGGTTCTAGAGAGCCCCTGTGCAAAGAAGTTGAGAATTGTTGGGTCTTTTCCTTATTTTGTCACAGAAATACCCTCCTGCTGTTTTCTGCGTTGTCCTGCAGGGTAGATTGATGAAATGAGGGACAGACCACCTGTGTTGGCTGGGCATGCTGAGGGATGGTGCTGTTCAGGGGAGGATGCTCTCTCATCTGTCATTATATCTGCTAATCCTCTCACCCAGATTTTAGTGAGTCTTACCCACCCCGAAGGTGTGTGACCGAGTAGCGGGTACACTCTCAAGATGGAGCAAGGCAAATAGGAGATGTCTCTGGTGGGCAACCAACCGTCCTAAGCTTTCCCTGCTGTTTTCTGCCCGGTTTGGAAAAGGCTGTTGGAAGAGTGTGGAAGGTTCCCAGGGTTCCACCATCCACAGGCACACTAGAGGGCAGGATTTAGCCCTTCAGTCTGCTCATAGGCTTTAGAAATCGGGAGTGCTTATAGGTACAGAGAAAAATGGTCTGACTCCTGCTAAGCCATTGCGCAGCCATAGCTGAGTGAATCAAACAAATGCAGGTAACATATAGTAGTTTGACAGTATACAGTGAAATTACAGAGATAGTCACATAAATGCAGATTCTTGCAAAACCTTTATAACTTTATAACCCCCCGATGTGGGTAGATTAAAGCTGTTGGTTAAAAACTGCAGCAATGCATGAATGCCACTTAGTGACATCAAAATGAAGACTTTGGAACATTTGATAAAATGGAGCCGCATGTTCCTGAATTGCTCATCAAGCAGATGAGATCAGGTGGCTGCTGATGGTTTTTATGTGGTTAATAAATGCTTGAAATTTGGGCAGCTGGTTCTAAGAACAAGTTTATCCTGTGGTGAAGATTTGCAGCTAGTTAAAAACCTCTGGGTTTGGATTTTCCTCTCTCCAGTTTTTATATCTTTTTTTCTTTAAGTGTGTTTGGTGTATATTATTAAAGAGTTTTAAAAGTTGTTCAGATTCACCTTCTGTACTAAAAGCAGATTCAGGTTCTTTATTCTGAAGTAAAAGTAAGAGAAGTGCCAAGTGCACAGAGGGTGGAATGGGCAAGAAGAGATGTAGCTCTGGTTTTGGCAGTAGAATTAACAGTCTCAGGGTTCAAAAGATGCTTCAAGATAAACCCCAGAAAAATGTCCTCTTCTCGTGTCTAGTTTCTGCAGAACACGTAACACCCGTCCTGTTTCCTAAAAGAAAGGGGACCCGTTCCACTGCAGTTTTTTGGGCAGAATTCTGTTTAATTGCTCTTTAATTAATCAATGTCTCAACCTGAATTTTAATTCATAATCTTTTCACTGATGTTTTGTTTCTGTCAACTTTTCCCAGCTCCCTTGGATTACATATATGACAAGTAGTTTTAAAAGATAATTATTCAGTGGTTTCTATATACTTAAAGTTGTTACACACTAAAGTGAAACATGTAATGACCTTCTTTGAAAGTTTTTCTCCGAGCTTAATATTTTTTCACCTTTTTCTTCCTACTTATTCCCCAGAAAACTATTTTTCTGATATTTCTTCATTTTTTCAAGCAGTTTCAACGAAATCATTAATCCACAAGAAAACTTAAATTTGTATTTTTATTATTATGGTTTTTAGCACTCCTGAGAGTGTTGCCCTGGGATCACTGGGCATCTATTGTTTCAAAATACTTGAGAAGTGATTGATTGTACTAAATGGGTTAATAACTCTAGAAACAATGGAGCTTTTTGCCTGTCGGTGGCAGTGTGTTTAGTGCAATTACTTAGTGAAAACAAACTGGATTATTCAACCTTAATGCAATCCAGTTTTGAAATAAAGGTTATCTGGAGAAAATTCAAGTTATTGTAAACCAAAAAAGCAGGTACTTGTCTGTGAATTGAATATCTATGCCAGGTGGTATTTGAAATGATTATGGCATAACTTTTGAAGCCTAAAAGTTGGCATTTCAGTTCTGATGGAGAATTAATACCCTTTACTTTTATTAATATCTGTTTAAGACCGTGCATTTAAAAATAAAGCAACTCTCATATCATTTTCAGTGGTGTGTTTTGTGATAATATATGGGTAAACTTAAGTTCCCATCTGCTTCTCTGCTGCCTCCTGACTTCTCAATAAAAATATTTAAAGGGTGACTCTCTGGAGTGCTGGTGGCATTTCAGGATTATTATCTTATGTATTTTTTTGTTTGTTCAGGGGAGGGCCAGATTTTGACTGGAGCCTGATATGATCGTCCGAGAACATGAATGAGATGATGTCTGCAAAGTTGGGTGGAGGTCGTCTTGCACAAAGTGTCATGGTACTCTTCTGGTTGAGTGATCCTCTGTGAACTTAGCACTCATGTTCGACTTTTAGAATTTGAAAACCACATTACTGGGGTGATTCAAAGGAGAAAGATATTCAGGGTACTCGGAAAGGGCAATGTAGGAGCTAGACTCCATAGCCATTTGCAGTGGCAATGTGGTGACATTATATTCTCGTATTGGGGAGTTTGTTAGCTTGCCTCTTTCCTTGTGATGAGACTTGAGCAGATCTCATGAAATAGCAATCATTAGGATTCCAGCTGGAATGGGCAAATCACCAAATCCTGATACTTGGGGCTATGAGATACTGCATGGTGCTGTGATTTGTGAAAGCAAGGGATGATCTAGTGGAGGGTGTCCCTGCTGAAGGCGGCGGGATTGGAACTAGATGATCTTTGAGGTCCCTTCCAATCCAAACCATTCTATGATTCTATACCAGCTGTGGTACAGCTTGAAAATACTTGCAATCTGTTTCTTGTCTCTTTTGTTTCTGCTCTCAGGTTGACCCAACCTGGTACCCACGATGCCTGGTGTCCATCTGCAAACCTTTACCGTGCCGATGTGTTTTATTAGACGTTCTGCTGCTGTTCTGTGGTGGTATAGCTCTGCAGTTATTTTTGCTGAGAAAGGATGTCCTTAACATACTCAAGTGCATAGGCATCGCAGCGTCTTGGTCTGTGCTTGGTACACCTCTTCTGGGGAAATATCTGTAGCAGCTCTTGGGACTAGCACTATTTTTTTGGCAGACTGGTGCTTCTGGATACTGGGGAAGAAACACTCAAGTGTTTCATTTCTATGTGTGTCTGCCTTCCCCTCCAACCCGCCAAGCTTGTGTTTTAACATCACCTGTTAGGTTGTCAGTGTTGACTGGGCACAGGATCCTCTGGTCTGATGCTTCAGCTGATCTAACAAGACTCTGATGCTGAAAGGGATGGTCTCTCCTCTTCCTTCCCCCTCTCTTAGCTGTGCTGTGGTTGGCACCACCTCCAGTACTGAGTTCAGCAAAGGGACAGATGTGTTTGCTAAATTGGCAGAAGAGCATTTGCTCAGAAGCTCATTTGCTCTCTCCCCTTTCCACTGCATCAGTTTCTGATGGATTTAACGCGTTGAAGCAGCTCACTGAGATGTCAAGAAAAGTGTCAGAGCTGGTGCGAGGGAGGTGGTAGGAGTGTGCAGCTGGGAGCGTGGGATGGAGGGGCAGGAACTGCCCTTTCCCAACAGCAGCTTGCGGTTTGGTTGTCCCTGCCTGGCTTGTGGTACCGTGTCCTGAGCCATCTCATCTGTTAAAATGCAGGACAAGACACAGTGTATTCCTTGATGGATGGCTTGAAGAGGATGAACAGGTAGAGTCCATGTGGTTGTCACCTATGTTACATTTCAGGTTAGAAGAGTAATTAATACAGTCCCACAACTCTGGGAAGACCAATAGCAAGGCTGACTGAGCTTTCTGGATGTAGAGAACCACACCTGTAGAGTAGTTCTGTGCAATGCTCCGCTGGGTCCTCTTCATACCTGTGGCATCAGACATGCATACAAAAATTAGAGCATTTTTTAGCGTGGAGCAGCAGCCAGTGAGGGCTGTGTAGAGGATGTATGGGGAGGGGCTGTCATCTCTGGGAGTCACCTGGGTATCCTGCTGCACAGGCTGTTTCTGGGAAATAGCATATAGATTGAGTTCCCTGGGTTTCTCCAGCTGTAATGGAGCAAGGGGGATGAATAGCTAACCGTGCGTCCGGCTCTTCTCTGAACATGTGAATAGGAAGGGTTCATGTTGTGGTTTTACAGATGTTTACAGAATCACTACGAATGTTTTACCGACAGTGGTGTCGTTCATTCAGGAAAACTGAGGAAAAAGACCTACAATGTTTGCGTCCTTAGAAATGCAGGAGTTTTTCAAAGCCCAAGAGATCTGTGGAACTGTCCCATGTTGCCAGTTTTGATTTTTTTTCTTTTTCAGTCTCAAGCTTCTCCTTGCTTTACTGCTCCAAGAAGCAATGTCTTCCAGAGTCTTTAACTGGCTGTGCTTGAGCTAGTACCAGTGATTGTAAGGTGTTAACTGAAGGGCAGAGCAAGGTATCTCAGAATGAGGCTGAATTTCAGTGATCAGGCTCTAGTAACATGGATCAGTGTTGTCTAGGTGATGCTGTATTAGGAGGAAATGCTGTTAGGAGTGAGAGACACCTGGCTTGCCTGCTGATTAGATGCGGCTGAAGGTGAGAATACAATTGCTGGTGCTCTTGCAGTGAAGTCTTGAGCAGTGTGGAGATGTAAACCAGCAAATAGATTAAAACCAGCATAGTGAGCACTAGTAATGGTCTGGCTGAAGCAGCAGAGAGCAAAGTAGGTTCTTCCAAGCTGCAGATTCTAAGGTCTCTCTTTTGCTGTCAGGAAGGTGCTCGTGTCTCCTCTTAGCATGGTTTGAAGGTGTTCAGAACAAGCAGCGGGGTTTTTATTTGGAAAGCCAGAAGCTGGAGGAGTGCCTACAGCCTGGTTCCTCTCTCTGAGGTCCTACAGCCCCAAGTTCTTGGCTCCCCAATACAGGCTGGGCCCTGTGGTGTATTCTGTCTGCCTCCTCAGAGTGATCATAGCGGGCTGTGAAAATGAAGACTATTACCCAAATATTTGAAAGAAAGTCTAAAAATGGACTGTGCATTTTATTTGTCAGTGTTAGGGAATTTGGTTTCTTACAAAGAAGAGCTCTGTACTGAAGGGAGGCTGCATTCAGAAGCAAATTAGAGCCTTTTTGTGAAGACTCCAGTTCTGGCTGTTCTGGGTGAGCAGTGACTGACAGCTGTTGTCCTTCCTCACAGCTCGTGCTGTTCTCCTGTGGATGCATTATTTAAGTATCAGCGTAGGGTGGATACATAGCTTGATGGAAGGGGATAAAATAGATGGAGCATGAAGTAAGTCTCTGGGCTTAATGCTGTCTTGGCATTGTCCTTGCAGTAAACAAGGTGGGCAGGCACCAGGGAAATACTGTGTGTGCATGTGTATGGATTTTGATTAGGGGTTTTTTGTTGACTTTTTGCAAAAATATTTATTAAAGACTCACTCGGTGATTAATTGGATTTCATTGGTATTGCAGATGGGGGAAATGCAGAATCAACATAGTCACTGTCTCTTAACCTTTGGCCAGATTAAGAGCAATCAACTCCAAAGGGCAACTTAATTCATAGGAACTCCTCCTTATCAGCTTGTTACTGTTCCCTGCTCCTGTCTGCTGTGGCATCTCCTGTGCAGCCTGGGTGCCTGACACAGTCCCTCTCTCACCACTGTGCTTCAGATGCTCTCGAAATCCAATTTGCTGATTCTTCTTGGCGTTTCTAAAATCCAGCTTTTCCTTTCCTTAGTAAGCCTACGGGTTGGCAGTTTCCCACCACTGCTCTGACAGCCTTTTTCTTACGTCTCATAGAATCTGTTAATCCACTGCTCCCACGTCACTTACAGCCCTAACATACTAGGTACTGCTGAACAGTTGCTGTGTGAGTTGTATGTTAAGAAGGAGCACTAAAAATAGCTTTATAATTTTTTAAAAATGTATCATTTTACCTTCTTTGTCTCTTGAAGTGACATTTTTTGGCTTGTCTCAGGTTGCCCCTGGTTTTATGTCTGTTTATTTTCTTGCAAGTGAAAACAGGTCATAGTTACAAAGATTTTAGTGAATGCATGGTAAACATAAAGAGCTGAAATTCTGGGTAACCATAAAGAGGTGAAATTCTGCACGTTCTGTAGGCATCTTCTGATACTGGTCAGTGACATTGTGATGTTGCCTAAACACTTGCACCAGCTTTGTGTGAAAGCTGAACAATTGGTTATTCTGCCATTTAGTGAATGCTAAATGAAGTGAAAGGAGTTGAAAGAAACATGATGAATTACCTTACCCTTGTTAAGAACAGCCCTTTGGGAAAAGTCCTAAAAAACATGTCTGAGCATGTGCTCATTGTTTTGATAAGGAAACCCTCAAACGTTCTAAATCAAGAATTTGGGATAAAAGTAACAGTAACTTGGAGACTAGGCTTTATTACCTGTACCCAGTAATGAATGAAGCTCTTCTCTGGTAAAGTTAGTAATTTTTTTCTGCTTGGTTTTGCTGTCTTGACTTTAAATGATGCAATGACATTGCACCTGCAATGACAAGGAGACTGCGAACAGTGCGACAGGTAGATATTTAGAAGAATTTTCTATGGTGGTGTACTTGCAGTGTTTGGTATTTGAAATCCTTCTGTAATGCCAAGTAATCGCTGTTTACTTTACTTGGCAGCACAAAATAGCCCAGTTGTGTTTTGTAAGCAGAAGACAGAAACTCTAGTGCTTTTAACTTTTAAAGGACTTGGTGAAGGTTGATCAAGCAGTTTATGCAAGCTGTGTGGAGAAATGCAATTGCACATGTTTTCCATGTGGGCACCTAGGCGAGGAGCACTGAGCCAGACTGTTGCCAGGAACGTATGCTGCATTATTCTGAAATTGTTCTTCTACAGCATAACTTTACTGTCCTTTATATGAAATTTATAGGGAACACTTGAGCAATCTGTGTATTTGGTAATCAGGGTTTCCTGAGGAGGATTCTCAGTGTGATAGATAAAACGTTAGGTGGAGTTGGATATTTGTAGGAATTGAAGTTAAGATATAAATGAGAATAAATGGAGAACCTGAATAGGGAAATAATTTTCATTGTATTTGGTATTTGTACTTAAAAAGATGAAAACTCTTGACATCTGGGGATGTCCACGTTATGTGGTAGCCTAGGTTAGTGGGTTGATATTTAAACAGTTACACAAGTTATTATTCTGTTTAAAGCCCTGGATTTACTCTTAAGTGTAACCAGAACTTTTAGAAGCGTTCATATTTCAGAAGTGTATATTTTAGTTGTAGATGTTTACATTTTAAAGACCTCAGCTCTGTCTGTGAGTGGTTTTATGCCTCTGGCTGGCAAAAAGGAAAAAGATACACTTACAATGTTGTCATGCAAAAGCAAAGAAATGTGCCTTTGTATGGGAGCGTGACTCACTATTTCTCAACGTGACACTTCATTTGCTTGATTGTTTTTGTTGCTGTTCTGTGGTTTTTGTTTATTAAAAGCCCACCTCTTCTGCAAAGGTTCACTTGCTGGTTTTTGTATCTGTTTCTCCTTTCTGCCCCACACACGTTGCAGGTTTTAGGCAGCGTGTACTGCAGCAGCTCTGGCGATGGCACAGTTGTTTTACGGCGAGCGTGTGAGAGTGAGTAAAGAGTTTTTGTGGTAGCAGTCTCAAGACGGGGGACGCCTCTCATGTCAACGTAAAGCTTATCAGTTAGCGGAAGATGTTAATACGCTTAGTATGTCTTTGAGAAAGAGACAGCAAAGAGTGTCAGCAACTAGATGTGGGGGAGAGAGCCAAAGATACTTCTCGTTCCTAGAGATAACTTACAGTAGGCATGGCCAGCTCACAGGCTGGGGTTTGGATCTGACCCAGCGGGTGGCTTTGGCTCTGGAAATGCCAAAAAGGGGATGTTAATCTGTGTGTGTGTGTGTGTGTATCTTTGAGGAACCAGCCCTTGGGTTTGGGAGGGTTTATGATGTTAGGTGCAGAGCAAGCACGCCCAGCTCTGTGTGTCTTACTTGGACACCTGGTTGGGAATAGACGCGGCCCCCAAGCATGGAGAGTCATCCAGCTTCAGCCGTAGACTATGCGGGAGTGGGAACGGGGTTGTAGGGTGCTGCAGTTAGCAAAGTGTTGTTGATTCTTTCCCCCCCCTTTTTTTATGAACTTCCTTGCATTTCTGATACTCCCTCCAGAGATGATCCACCTCTGTAGCGGTGAGACTGCAGAATAGTTGCTGCTTTGTTTTTCTGTGGGCACAGAGGTGCAGGAGGACGAGTGATGGGGAGCTGGCGCAATAGCCTCACCACAGTGTCATTCGGGGGCCTCACAGAAGGATTTTCCTTACAGGGCCTCTGCAAATATGTTGGAGATGGGCCCTGAGCCTTTGGCTTCTGTTTTGCTTTTCCACAGCAGAGACTGTAGTAACGCTGGTCATTGATCCAGAGACGTGCAGCCTGAGATTTTTCAGGGGGTACATACACTCTTCCTTGTTGTAAACTGAGCGAGAGGTGTTTTGCTAATGACCTTTTGAGTTCAAATAAAGTGGCTGTATGTTAGTGGAACGGAGGCTGAAATAGTCTCAGATTCCTCCTCACTTTCCAGGCTCCATAAGCTGCTCTCTTGAGTTGCAGTATCTGGGTAGGGTATTCACTCGCAAACTCCAAAAAAATCTCTTGGAGCATTGGCTGATGAGTGTTTTTGGGCCCAGGATCCTCTTGGTCAAATGCTGTATTTCACATCATGTTCTTGCAGGGAGTTAATAGAGATGTTACAGTCATGAAAAGGGCTTCTCTTTCCTACTGCTTTAAGAAGAATTTTTCAGTGAGAGAGGCAGAGCAGCGAAGAACCGCGTGTGCAGGCTGTAGGCAGTGTCAGGATTTTGGCATCTGGTCTCAGGGTGTTCAGGGCAGCGTTTGGGGTCCTGAAGGGAAGGGTGGAGGTACTGAAAGTGGATATCCAAGTTATGGGGTCCTGCCCTGGGTGGGAGCAGCGTTTTGGTGTAGGTGGGAAAACTCTGCAGAGGATGAAAGCAGCCTCTGGACGTGTAGGTGTGTGTGGGGCACTGTGGTTGTGCCTTAGGGCAGTAAGAGCTGTGACTGCAGGAAACATCGGTGAACCCTTGTGAGCTTTGACTTAGCTTGCAGGTATGTTTGACAGTAGTGAAAATGTGGTGGCAGGGTTTTCACTGGGAAGTGATGGGGACCCTTGAGCAGGAGGCTGAGCTAGACAGGTCCTTCTGACCTGAATTTTGTGTGATTCTGAGGCCATGGCTGGGTACTCGTGGTTTTAATCTGCACTGAAGTCTGTTTGTAGGGATCTTTACTAGGTAGATCATAGTGCAAGTATAGCTTAGGCTTTAATCATACCTTTATTTACTGTATAAGCGTATCCAAAACTAAGAGCTCATGATTGGTTTTTATTTTAGGGTTTCTTTGATGTCATGGTTAAATTTCCCATTTCCTTGTGGAAGAGTAGGAAAAGGGGAATTTTACGAATCCTCTTGGCTAGTACAACTCAAATTTCACCTCCTTGAGGTGTGGGAGTTTGCCTCGTGCTCCAATACAGCAGTACAGTACACTCATCCTGCCCCCCCTTCACTGCTGCTCTTTACATCTGTCTTTTATTTTTCCCTAACGTGTTTCTATCCCTTTCTTTCCCGACTTACAACCTTTGCTTTCCCTCTTCCTTAGTGACATGCCCCAGAACATCTTATCCCCCACAGCTGCTGTGAGTACAGTAACAGCACATGGCCTTGCCCACGTCGATTGCCCCAGGCAAAGGGCTTGGGACGCAGGAGGTCTGGCAGCTCTGCTCCTCTGTGGCTGCCAACAGATGTCTGACTGGGAGTGTGTGAGAAAGGTACTACGAGCTCTGCAGTGAGTAACTTCCAAAATGTGCAACTCTCTTTCTAAAATATTAAATTGCTAGATTTTGCCAAGATCTTCCAAATAAACCAGTTTTGAAGGAGCTTTTTGGCCGAACCCTTTATGATACAGAGCAATGAAACCATTTGGGACCATTTAAGTTAGCGCGGTGTTATTTGGTCTGAGCCATTACAAAAGCTTTGCTGGGCTGGGAGAACTGTAAAAGGGCTTCAGTGTTCGTTGTACATGCAGGTTTTCAGTTCTAGTGCCCAGGGCAATAAAAGAGCTTTTGGAAAACCTACACGTTTTCTGTATTCTCTGCATTTGCTAGCATCTTTTCTGTCCTACTTTGTTGTGCTACTTGTCCGTGAAATTCTTTTCTCCACTGGCATATGCAAAACTTTATTGGAAATACTTTTTTGAGCTCTTTAAGATGGGGGAGATCCAGAATTCTGAAACCTTGCCAACCACAATGCTATTAGATACCGCTTTTCAACTTCCATATTCTTAGAAAGGTCTCTCCAAATTGTGAAATAAATGCCCATTTGTAACTCTCTCTCAAACTTGCTGGCTAATTTAACCTGCAATTTGTAGATCTGTCCTGACCATATATCCTGTGAAAGAGGGATAGTTGTGTATGTGTAACTATAATTTTACGTCTGCAATCCACTAATGACATGAGTGTGTGCAGAAATCTGTGCCTGCGGAGATTTCTGGCTGCAGGGCAGGAACACATCAGTGTGGTCAGTGTTTTGTCTGTATTTAACATGTCATGGGATCAGGACCTGATCTGAGAATAAATTTAGAAAAAACCCAACCCCAAACTGTTGAACCTGTTTAATGTTGATATACAAAGGCTTAAATTAGAGTTGGCTTTTGAGTGGGCTTCCCAACCTGTATCACATCAGCATGAAATACAACCGTGAGACTTTTCCTCCTACAATCCAAAGCCAGGTTCATTCTCCCAGAACAGATCTACAGATCCTGGCAAGATCTGGGATGTGCCCGAGTGAAGCGATGCCAACCCACCAGATGTTCCCGCGCCTTTCTCTCTACCCAATTTGTTTGTTAGATTGTATAAAAGCAGAACCCTCTCACAGCAAAGGTGGAGACCTCACCTATGAGGGGACACACTACATAGGACTTCCCAATTGCCAGGGAAAGGTTCTCGGATCCTTCGCTGTGAGCAGGGCTCCCCAGCTGACACACAGATCTGGATGATGATAAGGTATTTGGGCAACTGGTGATGAATCTTTCTTAATCACTAGAGTTAACCTGTGTAGTAAGGATTAGCTGCATTACCCTGTTTATCTTTGTACCTTGCTGCTTCTTCCCCCCCTTTCCTGTGTAAATTGTAAAGGAAGCTGATGAGGCTTTGAGCAACCTGGTCTAGTGGAAGGTGTCCCTGCTGATGGCAGGGGGCTTGGAACTGGGTGATCTTTATGGTCCCTTCCAACCCAGACCGTTTTATGATTCTGTGATTAGATTACCCTTACATATATATATATGTATATATATATCTATAAAAAACAGTCTTTAATGATGGCTCTAACAATGCTAGACAACTGGGTGCTGAGCTAGGACTTCTTTTGCATGTCCTGTTGAAGATTAATATGGTCAAAATTTTCACAAGATTTAGGCTTCCTTTATTTTGGCTCAGCTGTGATTTACTGACCTTGCCTTGAAAAACCATTGACAAACCAAAGCATTGATGTTCTCTTGTTTTGACTGTTGGGTTGAGATGCAGAGGTTGCCACAGATCCTGGTGAAAGAGCTGGGGCTCAGTGAGCTCTCTCAGCTCAGCTGCTGTAAGGTGCAGAATTCCTATGTTCTGGAAATGGGATGCACCACCCTCAGTTAGCAGCTGGAGACAGGATTTGGATGCAGTCTGCCTGTGGAAAGGAGTTTGCAGTTCAAGAGGATGATAAACAGCTTGTGATTTTTTAAAAATTTATTTATTTAATTTTTTTGGGGGGGTATGGGAATCCTTTTGCAAAACTTGAGGGAAAAACTCATTATCATAACAGTGACTCAAAAAAACCCCCAACAAAACAAACCCCCTTTGGACCCATAGTAAATAATTCTGATTTGTAGATTTGCGTGTTTTTCCTGTGCTGAACATGTTGAGTTTCATGATCGTGCCGGAGGGATGGTGGTGCTGGTGGTGTGTGGGTGAGTCAGCTGAGGAAGGGCCATGGCACAGCGAGTGGTACTTTACTCCTGTGTTTATTATGGCACAGAGGAATTGGAAAACGTGTTCCCCGTAACTGGAACATTTATAGGCATGTCTTACTTTTGAGCCAGGTAGCTTTTAAACAATCACCTTCTGATTAAAAATTTGTTTAATGCCTTTTGTACTGCAGGCTGTAAATACCAATTGATTATTTGGTTTGAGAGTTTTGTCTTTATGCAGCTTGTTCTCTTTCCATCTTAGGATGCCACCTCTGTTTTTGTGCTTTTACCTGTACAGCTTGTCAGAGGGCTGTGCAGTGGCTTCTTCTGGGCTTGGTAGCTTTCCTCCTGGGAAAATCTTCACCGCAGTATTATGGATCATGTTGTTATAGCCATACATTGCATTTTGCTGATTCATTTGTTCAGGTAACAGGTTTGTGATTGTGCCCAATACAGGAAGAAGGAAATGGCTCAGAGGAGAGTTTTATTTAGGAGACTTTTATAATTTTATCTTACAGTATTATAAGTTTGTGTCAGAGGAAGGTTTTAAGTCCATCTCCTGAATTCTAGTTCAGTGCTTTAACTTTATTCCGTTCATGTTTTCTAAGGCTTTTTATATATTCCCAAAGATACAACTTTATCCTTCTTTAGTGTTTCTACCCGGGCATGAAATCACATTTTTATGTCTTGCACTTCATTTTGTCTTACTCATCAGAAAAAGGGAAGGTGTTCATACTTTGGTTTATTATGAAGAGAGATACAAAAGAAAGTCTCAGTAGTAGTAAACTGACCGAGTCCTTTGTAGTTGTCAATGCATAAAGGTCGTGTACATTGTAATTGGGTAGGACATTTTTCTATTTCATAACTTTGTGATGATTTACCCTCAGTCCTCAAGATGTTTGCTCAGCGTGTGCCGAGTTCTCTGCTGTTGCAAAACCAGCAGGCATCAACCAGAGCCTTGCACTTGGCGTTCATCACAAATTAAAGGACATGGTATGGGTGTGAACAGTGAGATAACTTGCTGCTGTGCTGGAGGGGGGCTCTCCCGAAGGACTGACAGAATAACTGTGAAAATAATGTCCCCTTGGCCCTCAGCTTGTTCCTCAGCTGTTTCACAGCCATCTGTGCTACTTTTTTGGATTACAAACTTCTTAATTAGTTAACTTTCCTAGAACTGGTTTTGAGGTATGCTGAAAGCAAGTACGGGTAGATCTGAAATACTGGCACATGTCTGAACTATTGCTATTGGTGACCTAAAGCCTTCAGAAGATACAGATCATCGGTGTCAAGTGTTAGATTTCACTTATGACTGATTGTACCAAATTGCATTGAGCTAAACCTAAAATTGGTGCTTCTGGTGATGACTGCATGGTCAGAGTGTGTTTGATTTTAGAAGGGCAACAAAGCTGGTGAAGGGTCTGGAGCACAAGACTTACAAGGAGCAGCTGAGGGAACTGGGGTTGTTTAGCCTGGAGAAAAGGAGGCTGAGGGGAGACCTTATCACTGTCTACAACTACCTGAAAGGAGGGAGTAGCGAGGTGGGAGTCAGTCTGTTCAACCAAGGAACAAGTGACAGGACAAGAGGAAATGGCCTCAAGTTGCGCCAGGGGCAGTTGAGATGGGATCTGAGGAAGAATTTCTTTGCTGAAAGGGTTCTCAGGCATTGGAAGGGGTTGCCCAGGGCAGTGGTGGAGTCCCCATCCCTGGAGGGATTGAAGAGTCGTGTAGACATGGGGCTTAGGGACATGGGTTAGTGGGGGACTTGTCAGTGTGAGGTTAATGTTTGGATTTTGTGATCGTAAAGGTCTTTTCCAATCAAGGCAATGCTGTGATTCTGTGTGATTAGCGAGGCTGTATTGTATCTTGGCATCTCCAGATCAACATAACACGGCGGCAAATATTTACCTTGTGTTAATAAAGCCATAAAATAACGCTGAAACCTGAAAAACTTACAGAGCCCTTCTGGCTCTGCTTATACATGTTTTTTGAGTTGGAGGAGAAAATCCAGTGAAGCTGATTTTGCTTTTGGGGCTTTCGGTATTGCAGCACTTTTCAAACTCTGCAGGAATTATTTTTTTTTTTTTCTTTCTTTTTAAAGAGTTACACTTTTCCCAAGCTTCTCCAAACTATACAAATATTTTTACAGGCCTTAAAAACCTTCACCAAAAGTTTGTTTTTACAGAATCTGAACTTCTGGCCTGCTGTAGGAACTGGTGTGCTTTTTTTTTTGTTAAGAGAAAGTCACGAAACACAGTAAGTCAGGACTGTACTGCAGTAATTAATACTACTTTTCAGATATTTCACACAGCTGTTGCTTGTTAAGTGTGCGCTGAAAGTTGTGTGCTTGGGCACATCTCAAAAGTCCATTCCCCCCAGTCCCTGCTCAGAGTGCTTCTCCACATTCTTGCTTTCCCAGAGGGCAAGGAGTTGCTCTGAAGGTTTTTGAAGCTGTTCACAAGTCTGATTTTGGCCTAATCACCCAGGAGGGCTGTATTTTGGATACTTGATTCTGGGATGAAATTAAACATATCAGTTAGCTTTTTATGATTACTGTATTCCTTGGAAGACTGCAGTTATTAGTGAATTATGAGAGCATTGTTTGGTTTTTTCCTTTGTGCAAAATGGCAACAGACACATAATTTGTAAGAAACCATTCATCTTTAGAGTGCAGCATTTGTATTAATATGGCTTCTGTTGTGTATACAAATTAATGGATTTACGAGTAAGTTTTTCCTGATGTCTGTCTGTATCTAGGGAAAAAATCAGATGAAATAATTTTAATGCTTAAAAAAGCATTTGCAGCAATTACCCTAAAGATTTCATGTTCCTGCTATTCTTAGTGTTGGAGTTTCTTCAGTCCTGTCTTTAGGAGCAACAGAAGTAAACCAAGAATTCTTCATTTGTATTGTAAAAATCTCTTTATCTCCACAACAAAAAGCCAAATTAGCAGCAACCTCCCTCTGAATCTGAAGAGATGCTCTTGCTCCAAACTCTACAGTCACTTCAGGAGTTTATTCTGGTGGCTTCAAAGGTCAAGCTTTGTAAAGCTGCATTGTTAAATAGAAAAAAACCCCAATATACTCCACAAAAGCAGGTAGATGAGTGAGGCTCATGTCTGAGATGACGTATACCAGTATTACCCAGCAGACTTTCCCCACTAAGCTGGAACACCAGTCCTGCTGTACAGAACCAGGTATGTGTTTCCCTTCAAAGAAAGAAATGGGCAGCCACAAACTGACACAAATCCTTGGCTGAGTACTTGGGAGGGAATGGAGCGCAGCTGTCAGTTCCTCTAGCTGGGCTTTTATCGTGGTCAGATCTCTGTATAGTGTGTTCAAATAGAAAATGTTTTTAACTCATTCCCAAAATAATTTCTGGGATACAAACAGAAGGAAAGAGAAGTTGCAGTCCAGTTTGGTTTTGGAAATGCCGATAGTCTAGCACCAGATGAGTCATATCCTTCATTCGGACACCTGATGGACACGTAACCAGTACCAGCTTGTGACACCCTGCTTGTTCCTTCTTTAGCTGCTGCAATTCTTTGGCAAAAGTCTTCTTGGTCTTTATATGTCCCAAGAAGGTGAGAAGCTGTTCCTCAACTATTCCTCATTTTTGATGCCTGTGTTGCAATGATGTTCCTTCCTGTTATGGAAGTATAGCTGCACTTAAAAATCCCTTTTTAAGGGATTTTTTTTTTCTTTAGTGGAACTGTGGATGAAAGCACAGTATTGCACAGAAAAATAATACTCATCTGGGCTCGCTTCTCATTGCTCTTTTTTAAGAGAGGGAGTTTGCAGAGTTTTTTTCACTGGAAAGAATGGCCCTCCAGAATAGAGGAAAACCTAGGGATTTTGGGAGATCCAAGTTCTTGTGTTCTGCTCTTACTGAAATGGTTGGTTTTTAGAAAAAGTAATCAGATTGAACGTACTGCCTGTGCAAACTGGCTTGATGGGATGGAGCTGCAGGGAATGGGCATGTATCTTCTGTGAGAGGAGGAGAATGGACCACATGTCAGACTGCAAGCAGTCCAGAGAGCTCAGTTGAGTTGCTCTGTGGTCCTTTTCCCCTTTAAGTGATGTTTTATGTTAACTTTTCCAAGACAGATGTTCTAAAAATGGTTGGAATAGAACTTCTGTGAAGTTTAGGACAACATGTACTTTGCTTCCTTTTCCTCCTGCTCTTCTCCAGAAGAATGGCAGTTCCAACAGAGTGGTTAGATTTCTTTTGAGCTGCAAATACCTCAAGTCATATAGAAGGTATCCGGTGGACGTTTCTGTGAAATTTAGTGTAGTTTCTTGTAGTATTTCCCATCCTGCGTTGCTAATGGTTGAAAAACCTGAACTTGGAGGTACAGCGTCACAGATATTCACGTTAAGGTTAGGCTGAAATGCATCAGAGATGCCATTTCCTGGCTCTGCTGTTAGAACCACTCAAAGGTTTGATTAGTTTCTCATTCTGAATACAATAACAGGGAAGGACAAAAAGAAGAAAAATAGCGAGCAGCCCTTCTGCATTTAGGTGGAGGCCACTTTTGGCTTATAGCTCGAAACAAGCTGTGGGCAAAGGGGAAAGAAAACATTTGTGTGTTAATCTAAACTACTGGATGTGTTCTGTGGCTAGAAAAATCAGTTCAGACTTTGTGTTAAATTCACAGGCAGTAGCTAAAAGGTATGTGATATGACCTTACAGATTTAAAAAAATCATTGCTCTTTTTTTTTTTTTTTTTTTTTTTAAAGAATTGATTCAAATAAACCCATTTTTCATGTTCCTGATTTGTATAACACCATTTCTTGTGTCTTTGGTGTCCTCATCTACTTTTGCAGTTCTTTCTGTTTCTTTAGTCTAACCACTTGTTGGATGTATGGTGTAAACTAATTCATACTTTTCTGTTGGGAACTGCCAGGATGTTTATTGAGTGATACAATCCTGACTGGTCTTAGTCATAGTCCGGACTCGTGCCTCTCTGACAATCTAGCTGTATTGAACTGAATGCCTTCCATGTCCGATGCGGTTCTATAAATATTAAGAAGTATTTCTGTATGAAAATTGCCATGAAAAAAGTCCTCTTTTCTCTGAGCAGTTGACCACGCTGTAAGTGCTCCTTAAGGAATTTCATGGCTTTGTAAATTGCTTTTTTGTGAACTGAAGACAGACGAATAACTCACGCTTATTGTTGCCAATTTGACAATAACTACTCACTTTGTAGTAAGCGTTTTCTCTGATGAAAACGGGCTCAGAAAGCCAGAGGTTGAAAGTTTACTGTCTTCACTGCAAGGTGAAGCTCGGGCTTTCTCTGGTTTGAGGTTTGAAGCAGCAGGCTTCACTGTCACGTGCTGAGGTATCACGACAGCTGTGAAAATACACTTTTTTGTCTTTTTTGTTCACAGTCAAACTGCAACTTCAAGCTGAAGAAAGAGGAGTGGTGTCAATCAAAGGTGTAAGCGCAAATCGCTTTCTGGCTATGAAGGAGGATGGCAGGTTGCTGGCCTTGGTAAGCAGCGGGTTTTTAATGTTTATCTCTATATGTGTCTGTCTGTATTGGTAGGTCCTCTCCTCGCTCTGCATTGAGGAACCGCTCCAGCAGGACTTATGTGACTTCTCTGTGATTTATCAGGGAGAAATTAGCTCTGCACAACTTTTGTCCATTAATTGAACTATGAACTAGGAGGAGATGGGTATGTCTGCCCTCGTCTAGAAGCTGCAAAATTTAACTGGGATGTCCTGTCTGAGAGAGAAAAATCATAGTGGTCATGTATAAAAAGAAATTACAAGAGCAAATAGAGCCTGGAGAAAAGAAGGCTTCGGGGAGACCTTGTAGTAGCCTTCCAATACCTGAAGGGGCTCCAGGAAGGCTGGGGAGGGACTTTTTATAAAGGCAGGGAGTGACAGAACAAGGGGTCATGGCTTCAAACTGGATGAGAGGAGGTTTAGATTAGATCTGAGGAAGAAGTTCTTCACACTGAGGGTGGTGAGACACTGGAACAGGTTGCCCAGAGAAGCTGTGGCTGCCCCCTCCCTGGAATTGTTTAAGGCCAGGCTGGATGAGGCTTTGAGCAACCTGGTCTAGTGGAAGGTGTCCCTGCTGATGGCAGGGGGGTTGGAACTGGATGATCTTTAAGGTCCCTTCCAACCCAAACCATTCTGTGATTTTAAATGAAGGTTGAAGTCTCTCCCTACTTTCCCATCACGAGTAATGTTTTCCTCTATCAGTTACTTTCACATAAAGTGATTGTAAAGACTCTTTAAAAGTAGGAAGTAAAGACAATTTAAAAAATGTTTTACTTTTATGTTTTTGATAGTAATCTGTATATATTGTTTGCTCATTTTTCCTCTTTGTAAAGAATCAGGTTTTTTTGGTCACATACACTTCCAAAGTAGAAAACTGTCAAGAAAAACATATTTGCAAATGTGATGATAAAATTTTTTCAAAAGTTATTAAATGTAGGTAAATTAAACTAGTCTCTAATGAGACTAGTTTTAGTTAAAACTCCATGCGTTTTATTGGTATCAGATTAATTTTTAATGGTGTTTTAAAGCCAGTATGTTTAGCACACTGTGAAAATGAAGGTCTCCTAGAGCTAGTTTATAAATTTTGCTGTAAGAGCTGCAGTTATTCCTTTTGCTTATGAGATATAGACACTGTAAATGTCTCATCCATAGTTACAACCTCCAGTGCAGACAGACTTCCAGCACTTGTGAAGTACCACTGTCAGGCACGACACTAGAGTTTTAGTTTGAAATAATCCCTGATGCTTTGCTTTCTTGAACACAGCCCCACTGAGCTTCTGTGCAAGTCCCTACCAGTAATGGGTATTAATAATATAAGCAAATTCCTGACCCTAGCTGAACTACAGCTAATGAAAAGCTTGTGCCAAGGGCTGTGCAGAAGTTACTTGTGATTCCCCTCAGTTCTGCCTCTGCCTGAGTGAAATTAGTCTGAAGGCAAAGAAAACGCTTGAGCATTTGTACATGAGCAGGGGTGCCTGGTGTGCTCCTCAGCACCGCGTGTCTCTGGCTCCAGGAAGCCCCTTGGCTTTGTGCCTGTGAATATGGTTAAAGAACCTGTTTCAGTTTACAGTCTTATTTACTCGGATGTTGCGTGACAGCTCAGTTGAAGAAAATGTGAGTAGTTGTCCGCTGTGCTATTCTTGAATTAAGGGTAATTGGGAATTTCCTGTGCTGCTGGTGTGGTGGCATTTGGCTTCCGTTTAAGTGCCTTCCTTACCCTGAGCGACCGTGAATGGTGAAAATAGGGTGTTTAGCACCATTTTTCTAATTATAAACACCTGAGTATGTTTCTATTTGGGATTTCCAGCCTACTGTTGCATGGTGGGTTTGGGTTGTAGAACCTGGCTTCCCTTGCAGCTATATGCAGCAGTTTTATCGGCTTAGTTCTTGTAAGGCGATGTGCTTGGAAAGGATCTGCTGTTCACTTGGAATTGCTGCCTCAAAATCTGGTAAAGTTGGGTCACTTTGTGCTTCTCACTTGAGCCGATAAAACAAACATTTGTTTTGATGTGCCTCGTTTTTGGAAATGGGTATGACCTGAATCGCGTTTACTGCAAACACTGCTTCCTACAGCTCTTCATTTTTGCTATTCATAGGTGAAGAGTCTCTGCTCTTAAGATTTTGTTCTTCAAACAGCCCAAAGGAGGCTTCTGCAATTTCATGATCATTTTCTGCAGTGTTTTTCCAGGAGGATTTCTGTACTCTGACTTCCAGCAGTTTGTGGCCAGTTGTGCCTCTACTGTTTTCTGCCTCTAAAGGCGTTTATGAAACTGTTCCCGGTTGCCAGCATTTCTTGTTCAGTGTGAGCAGTGTTGTGTTTCAGCGAGAGCTTTGAAAGAGCATATGCTGGGAAGCTTTGTGGTGAAGTGATCTCCTCAGTCCACATGATGTCGTATCTGCTGAAACTTTTGGTTATTTCTTTTAAAACATTAGGGAACTTCAATTTCTAAGCACCTATTTAGTTCTCTTTTATCTCACTAGTCACTCAAGTACTATTCTGTCCCTTTTAACATGTTCTGTTTCTTCTTTTATATTAATTTCAGTGTCAAGGATCAATTTGCGCAGTGTCCTTGTTTTATAAATATATCAACATCTTCAAAAATACTTCCCCAAATTATTACTCAGTCCTGTTTTTCATCTAGTTGGATGTTTTTGTAATTTCTTTGTTGAGAAATGTCTTTATGGTTTGTTCTGAATTGAGTTTTGAAACATGATTTACTGCGTGGCCAGCATATCACTGCTTACACTGCTGGTGTGCGTGCTGGTGCAGTGGATCATGGTTTTGTCTTGAAAGCTGGATGATACGGCTTTTAATTTAGCAGTTTCATTGGGAGAGGAAATCTTCACCAGTTCAGTCACTGGGGGAAATGGCTGGTTACTAATGCAGTAGTATCCCCTTTTAATATTTTAATTAAAAATATTTATGCAGAAATGTATCTATTCCATCAGATTTTTCATGGAAAAATTGAAACCTTTTACTTCTGATATGGCTCATTTTGACTTTCCAGTTTCATTTAATGATAATAATGAAATATTTTCACTTTATGGAATTAAATGTGTTTGATTATGTCATTTAATGAAGAAATTTCTCACCATTTCCCATGAAAGGAAGAATTGTACTTTTGACTAACTTTTTTATTTCACGAGAAATAATTTGTCATTTAAGGACACGACCTGTTCGTTCTGTCTTTCATACTTAGGTGGTTTTGCTGTGACCAGACAGGTTGTGCCAGACTGAAGGACTTGACTTGAAGGGAAATTCTTCTGTTTTGATGTTATGGATTAAAATTGCAGTGCAAGAATATTTGTGAGAATAACCTTCATTTCCTGGCCCTTTTGTAGTTAGAAAAGGGTAAATACGATCATCATCTTCCTTGGGTTGTACTCCATCCGCTGTGGTAGTTACAGGTTAACCCTCTGGTTTCAGCTTTGAGAATGAACAAACTTGAGGAATTTTAATTCCTAACCTGAGTCCAAAAGGTCCAAACTAGCATATGCATGAACTGCAGATGTATTCTGCACTGAAAAATCAATCCGTGGGTGGCTTTTGGCCACACAATTAAGAGAGGAAAGAACTTTGTCGCAGGAAGTTACTGCCTCTTTCGGTCAGTTAATCTGCCCTGGGTGAATCGCCGTGAGGATTTCGGCGTTGTTACGGTTTGGGTACTGTAAGCAGGGGCGGGCAGCAGACCGTAGTACGAGCATGGCTACAACCAACATTGCTCATGGTAAAAAACTCCCGCA
>NW_010294781.1:26018-43338 GCF_000700745.2 Antrostomus carolinensis
AGACGGTACTGACGGGTGGCAGCGCAGGCACCGCGCGGCATTCGCTCCCCGCCACTGCCCCAAGGGTTTTCCCTTCCTTTATCCTTTTCATCAAAGGCTCGAGAGTTCAGGTATTTTGTGATGTGCTGTGAAAGCTTTGACTGCCAGGTCACCACTCTGAACACACCAAAGTGTATTTTAAAAACCCCATTGATATCCAGGGCTTTTCCAGGTGGTTGGCATCCCGCTCCTGCTGGACAGCATTCCAGCTTCCCAAATGTCACCTTTGCCAGATGTTAAGGAAAACATAATTCAAGAAGCCTGAACTATAATTTATCACCTAAATGTTCACTTTTATGTCAAAATATTTAATGTCATTGTCAACCTCCTGTAGGAAGGCACTGATATCATGTATGCTTTGTGGGGAAATAAGGACTTGAGTGTCCAGAGCAAATCGCATGGCACCTTTCAAAATATCTTTATGAATGTAAAAACAAAACCTAAATAAAAATATTATTTTTCTCTATCTTTTTATTTTTCCACCATTTTTTGATTGTTTTTATAACATCCATAAATTGCCTGAAAACATGTTTGAGAAGTTAAATCTCTTTTACTTTTTAAAGCTGAGAGAGACGAGGAAGGTTAAATAAAACCAATGCATTTCTTTGAGTTGTGGTTGTGTGAATTCACCTTTCATCTGCACACGGGGTTTTGTAGTGGCTGCTTAAATTCACTGCGGGCATGCTGGAAGCCGTTTCCTTCCTAGGGGAGGGTGAAGCTGGGCTGGGTGGGCTCTTTGTGAAGACTCGGTTCCCATGGGTGTTAGACATCAGATCTACCTGATGGAGGTGCAGGTGAGGTGTGAGCCAGCTGCCATGGCCTCTCTGCCAGGATTTCCTACCTTGGGCAATTGTACTGAACTTGCCTAAACGCTGCTTAAAGTTTTTGTTCTTAAATGCTGCTTTTCTTTAGGCACTTTCTGTGCCCTCTTAAGGCTGCTGTAATCCATTTCGGGCTTGGATCTGTGGCTTCAGATGATTAATGCATCTGTTTTCACATTGCTGGAAGGGAAGGCATTAAAATACGATTTATCTTGAGAAAGATTATTTAAAATACAAATCGTATGAAAGCTGTTAATTCGATTTCTGCTATCTGAAATGTAAAAATATAAGTGAGCTACAGAAATGAAAAATGGCATATGAATTTTCTCTTAGAAGTTCTTTTCCTTAGAAAATAAAATTCATATCTGAAAATGGCTGAAGTGGAGGAAAAAACCTTCAAGACATATGTTTGGAGACAGATCCCTTTATTCCAGACTGCATTTGAATGACTTAATCGCTTCTAGCTACAGAAACTTGGCGTATGTGAAGAGTTACTCTTCTCCCCTATGTGTTTGTGTGTACTGAGTATTAGCAGAAGATTGTAACAAAGAGTAGCCTGCTTGTTTAGGGAATTGCTTCACATTCCCTCTCTCCTCTCCAAGATTTTGTGTGTTTTCTTTTTGATGACGAGCTTTTCTCCTCCTCTGGCATGTCCAGAACTTTTCTGGGTAAATGTGTATGACTGAATTGATGGACTGACAGATGGGGTATATGAAAAGAAAGTGACCCTCCCGCTCCAGTAAGTCCCTGTGTTGTTGAACTCCTGCCGTCTTTGAGAAAATACCTTCTCTTGCTTCAAGTGCCAGTTCTGCAGGTGGTTTGCCACTGTGACTGCTATGAGAGCAACGTCACGCAGTGACAGGGATCTGTGATCCTTTTCCTACGGAGTGACATCTTCCTTGAAGCTGTTTGTCCGTCCTTCTGTGTTCAGTAGACAGGAACCATGTGGTTTCTTGGTGATGGATTTCAGAAAGCAAATAAACTTTCCTGTTTTCTATTGACTGTGAAGAGCTGTAAGTACCGGTCATAGTTAAATCAGCTTGGGTTTCAGTCCCCTAGGCAGTAATAACTGTGCAGGAGAATTTGTGGGTTCAAGTCCTGCGGTAGGTAATGCCGGCCTGACATGATGTCATCAATAGGAATGGGGTCGTTTGAAGACTTTCTCTTCAGTGTGGTCACCTTGAGAGAGCAGCGGTTTCTGCCATGTGCGAAATAAAGTATATCACACGGTACTGCTTCATGGCAGGCTTACCTTTTGAGGGCTTTATGTGCAGCTGAGGATCTCTTATCTGATGGTGATCAAATACAGTGTCTAAGACAAGACATACAGAGTAATTCCCTGTATTGGTCTCCTGGCCTCCAGCCAACCTCAGCTTTGGGGCCTTCTTGGCCGGGAATGGTTTTTACCGATAATAGTTAACGCCAGTGGATTTCTTTTCCATGAACTTGTCCAAAAGCAATTTGAATCCATGTAAGCTGGGAGAAACTATTAACTACTACGGTAAGGAGCTCCACGGCTCAACTTCTACTGTTGTGTGAAGAACCACTTTCTTTTTTATTGGTAAGTGTGAAGGCATGTTAATTCCATGTAGGTGGAGTTGGTTTTGAAGACTTAGTTTCAGAAGTAGAATAATTCCATAGATGTACTTCTAAACATTAGTAGAGTGTGCTTGGTTTCTGTGTGGAACAGACCTCCTTGCCAGGTCTGATCTTTCCTTAAAATTATTTTAAAAGTTTTGTATTAAAAAAAATCTGGAACAGTTGCAGACTTGCCACCATTTTGGAGCACTATAGTGTATAGTCTTGAATTAGCTTTAGGAAAGTTAAACCTCATAATCGGAAAAGAACAGGCAAAGCTGAAACTATGCTATACTATTTCTCTAACTGATAAAAAGGCTGGTTTGAGGAAGGCAAGGGAAATACTCCCTTTCCTCTTGCACCCCGCTTTTCTTTTTAGTTAAATTATAACCTAGGATGAGATGGCAAAATTGCTGAGCTTGGAAGTCGGGATCTATCTGTAAATGCCAAGGGACAGGGTTCTTCATGTGCTTGAGTTTCAGATCAGAACAAAGAACTACATAGTGGAAACAAACTAGAATCTGCTCGGTCTGTGTTAGAGACAATAAATGAATCGTAGTTAAAAACCGTATTTTAACAATAACTCTTTTAACATGAAATATTTAACATACATTTCTTTTAAAACCAAATGTATTGCTAACTTAGGTTCTTGATAAGCTAATCCCATGAATGTGAAGAATTGATCTGTTGTGATGGATTATCAGTAATCCTTTTCTTCTTCCGTTTTAGAAATGTGCAACAGAGGAATGTTTCTTTTTTGAGCGTTTGGAATCTAATAACTATAACACTTACCGATCACGGAAATACTCTGATTGGTATGTGGCACTGAAAAGAACTGGACAGTACAAACCTGGACCCAAAACTGGACCCGGACAGAAAGCTATCCTTTTTCTTCCCATGTCTGCTAAAAGCTGATTTCCATGGCGGATTCCGAGCACATACCCCACGCTACACTAAAGACGCCGCGTTTCCTACTCCTCTCCGAAGCAGCAAAAACATGCGCAACTATTTGCTGATATTAACTACTTTTGCAGATACCAGATTAAAACATGAATGTTTCATACTGTCTTGATATTGCTCTTCAAGCCTATTATGCCAGCGTGTGCGAAGGTAAAATTACTTGGAAAATGTCTTTTCAGGATCAATAACACTTCTGTTCTCTGCTAATTATCTACGTAGAGCTATTTTATTTACCTTATGTTTGCTTTACAGAGTAAAGGAAAACCAATCTGATGCACACTTATAGCAATATTTACCTTTACAAATAATTTATAGCTTATTAGAGAATAGAGTTGTTAATTACTTCCTAATAATTACCTAAAAAGAAGTCCATGGATAATTTTAATATGGTCTAAATAACGCTACAGTAATAATTCTAAATTATTAATATAATGAAATGTGAAGTGTATTGCTATCACGTGATGTTCCTATAGGACTCGGGCAGCTCCCTGTGATAGAGTTTGTAGAACAGGCCTGTGTAGACAGCTGGGAACTCTCTCATGGTTATATCGATCTTATCAAACCCTTCCCGGCAGCCGTAAAGTAAGAGTTTGGCTACATGGCTGGTGATGGGAGTAGCGTGTTTTGTCCTAGCAAGCTCATCGAGGTCCATCCACTCACACCTCAGGCACTCGTGCTGGCAGAAGCTGATGTTGAAGGAGGAGGGCTCCAGGCGACAGATGATGTACATATCCGACTTCCCAAAGGCTCCGGGGTGTTTGTGTTGCTGTCTTATGCTTAGGATGGACTTGAACTCTGACTTAATGCCAGTCTCTTCGAAAACCTCTCGAACTGCTGTGTCTCCTAGGTGAGAAGAGCAATCCTTACAACATGTAGAAGAATAGCTTAACACTCTTCAAACCTTTTTGATCGTGGAAAATTCCTAACTCAAAGTGTTCTCTGTTCTGCTTCATAAGCTTTCTGAATGTAAGCCTGTTTGCTTTGACGCAAGGATAAGCTAATCTTTTGGTCCCTGAACAAAACTAATTGCTCCATGCCTTTCTTGTGCGTATCCTACAACACGATGAAAGTAAAACTTTGATAACACTGTCCAGGGAATGGTTTTGAAACGGACATTCTGATGGTCACTGGCTCCACTGATCTCTTAATCCAAGATAGCATTGCACCCTCTCTTCAGTCCCTTGACTCTTGGCCTCCATCTCTCTGCTTGCCTCTACTCGGTTTCAGGTTCAGACCCTGTGTAGCTGAACACCTGTATGTATGTCAGATCACTCAGTGTCATTGCACTTTGCCACAGAGTGTAACAAAAAGGGTAAAACTCTTGTTTGCAGAAAGTGAAAGTTAGGGCCAAGTCCTTTTCGAAATGTTATCGTAAGCATCTGGTGACATTTGAAATGTGCTGTACCACCAGGACAGCACGTAGCCTGGTCCTGCAGAAAGCAGGCTGCATCCACGCTGCACTTCCACGTTTCGTGTACGTCAGCCGAAGTGATGGAAATGCTAATGATGTTCCTCATTACAGCAGCAGCCACAGCTGCAAGGGTCTCGAGGGGCTGTGTGCTGCAGCTACTGCCAGAGCACTCCCCATCTATCCAGTACTCTTCAAAAAACAAGATTTTTCTCTTCAATAGCAACTTAAATTGAAAAGCCCAAATGAGATTTTTTTATATATATATTCCACTAATTTCCCCAAATTCTGCAGTTTCATTGTAGTCAAGTCAAATCTACTTTCCTGGGGTAACTCCTGGTGGGTAAAATACTAGCTTTTTCCAAATCTATCTAAACTCACAGTTGTTTAAACCACTCTTGTTTTGAGTGGTAAATGCGTGTAGCTGCACGTTCTGCAGTGTTACCTGCTTCAGTTGGTTCATTTTCAGTAAGAAAAACTGAAACTTCCAAAAGCAAAATCCATTTTACAAGACCTTGTAGAGATTTGCCTTCCTATGGAAGTGTGCTTCTTGCCATGCCAGAGGTGAACAAAATGGACATTTTAGGGGTAGTTTCAAATATAGGAAATAATTTCAGGACATACAGTGGCTAGTGATATATAAACTGATTTATCCAGCAGAGGCCAAACAACTGTATGTTAATGGTCCTGATTCTGCCTCAGCTCAACTTCTGTCTTGCAATGGAATGAGCTGTGTGAAGTTTACACCAAGTACACAGAGGTCTTTGTGGGACTGGAGACCCATTCATGGTTCCTGCAGAACGTTTATATTTGTGACTTTATTACAGTATTAATTAGTTAAAAGGTTAAAAAGTTAAAAGCATATGGGGAAGAAGTACCTGGAGGAAGATACTCATTTATCGTGACTGACCCTTGGAGAGACGGCATTTTATGCTGCCTCTGCGGCCCTCTGGTTTAAAATAGTGGTTGTGAAGCAGATTCCCTGCGGCAAGTGGTTTGATCATTAGGCAAGGGGCTGTATCACACCAAAGTGATCAAACAGCTGAGATCATGAGGGATGCTGAGGCAGGCTATGGTAAGAAAAATGAAATAATTAGAGCTTTCATTTAAGCTTTGAGCTTTGCTTTTAGATAAAGTGCCTTCTTCTGTTTCCTTTTTATTTAAATGTGTGTGTATATATATATATATATTAAAAAAATATGATAGTTAAACTAGAAGAAACACTAGGGCTTGAGTTTCACAAATACTAAAATAAAAAAGTGTGCACTTTGCTTAATCTGCATTATGAAACTATTCAGATTACTTGTGCAAGTCAGTTTGTACTCATTAAAGCAGGCAGCCTTATATTTTGTCACTTTATATAATCACAGGAACTTCAAGCGTTGTAATTGCAATTTGTAGTTGTAATTGGAAGTTGAGTCCCTTGAATGACTGTGAGTTTAAAAGCTTTGATGTAAGGATTAAAAAAAAGTAAAATTAAGCTCTGTTATATTTTATGCTTCACTAATTTATATCTTCTTGTAATATTAAGATGTGATGCAGAGAACCATAACTTTTATTATCATATAGTTTAGTCGTAGCAGGAGACTTGTTTCCTCCCAGGTGTTTCTCTATAGCTACATCCAGGCTGCAGCCATAACATCACCTGTTGTTTGAGGGATGGACACTGGCTTACTCAGCATTCCTCTGGGGAAGCTGTCGCCAGTGCTGGCCATTCTTTTCTCTCAGCACAAAAACCCCTCTGGTGTCTCCTAGAAGTGAAAGTTTGTTAGCTAGACAACAAGCACGGCGTTCGGGATTCTTCTGCAAACATGGATCCATTTCAGTATGTTGTATGGATTTGCATTGCCAAGCAAATAATTTTGATTTCCATCACCGTGTTTGACAAAAAGACTTAAAATGTGATTTGTGAGTTATAAAAACTACAACTCAGCCATATCCCACTAACTAGAAACCTTCTCCATGTATTAAAATAATGAAGTGGAGTACAAGCCCTGCACATGTCGCTGTAGGAAGGCTGCTAACACCAGGAGTTATTTCTAAGGTATGAAACTGGAAACCTGGGCTTGATACCCGGTTTGCCAGAGCTTTGATGTAAGGATTTTTCTGCAAAGCTGCTGCATTGCTCTGGGCAACTTTTTTGAGTTCTACATTTTTGAGTTATTGGAAGAATATATTCGTATCTGAATACTGGTGTGGGGCCAAGTTAACGTGAGCAAATGTAACTTTTGAAAACAAGACCTACCTGCTGACTGCAGGGTAACTGAGGAATTAACCAGCCTGTGGACTGTAATTTTAAGGGGTGAGATACAGGAGAAAAAGCACAATATTCTGTCTTTTCATAAACACCCTTGTCCCTTCGCCTCTGGACATAACTGCAGCAGTGTTCATCATCACCTGTGCTATGCTGGGTAGAAATGATGGGTTTCCTCAAATCAGCATCATTTTTAATACAGAAGTGCCCACTGTCTCTGGTTTAAAGTAGGTGACCACATGACTTGGGTGCTGCACTTAGCGCAGGGCCTGTGCCAGAGAGCTCTGACTCTAAACAGATCAAATGAACAAAGGTGGAAGGAAGCAAGTGTATTTATTTCGGTTTTGCACGTAAAAACGGAGAGCTGGAAACTTTTGCTGAGCACATCACTGAGCTCACTGCCCTGGATTCCAGCATGAGCTGAGAGCTCGTGGTTTCAGTTTGATTTGGGTTATGTACTGATTACCTTAATCCTCTGCGCTTCTGGCTAATTACAGCATATCCAACAAGCCCAGAAAAAAAACCTGGCTTCAAGCACTCACTTAAGAGAAACTGTGGAAAAGGGTAAACTTTATAAATACAAATCTTCTCTGCCCTGAATGTGACGTTACACCACCACCACTGAGGTCGTGGGATCATGTAATTTCATCTATTCACCATTAATTCAAAGAAGTGATGAGTCACAGGAGTGACGTGGGTCACGCTGTATTTCAGTACTGTTAATGTCTTTAAAGTTCTGTTGACATCTGACCTGTTACCCTAGGACTTACCAATGTCTTCGCCTGGATTAGACAGACCTCCTGGAAATTTCCACGCATTTAGAGTCTGTATTGGAGGAAAACAAAATATTAATGAAGCACACAGCCTGTTTTGTACTCTCTGATATGAAGGAGACAATTAACACGTGACTTTTTTGGTTGGAGTTGCAGTATTGTAATGACTATGACAAACAGGAGTAAGGCTTTAAGTAAGAATTTCTTTATTCTTGCTAATGTGATGATGGGAGATATCTACAGTCTGTATGAAACATTGGAACAACACATCTACTGATTGAAAACACAAACTGTCTAACAGTCATTAGACAACGTTGCTGCTAGATAACTAGATAGAGTAGTTGAATACTAAAAAAAGCTGCTATAGACTATGTAATCTTATGTTTAATCACTGATGTATTCCACTTCCATGGTTTTGGCTTTTAAAAAATGTATATATATTTAATCTTACAGACAGGTATTATGATTGTAGTACTGTTCTATACTGCACTGGCTTTAAGATGACTTTGTGTGTCTCTAATAACCATTTAGTGTAACTTGTCGTTTGTTTTCATGGAATACAGAAACTGAGGCCTTGTGTGTGATTTATATATAGAAGCATTTATTGAATTGCAATAAAGTTCAGTACTTAAACAGAATGTGAAGTGCAGACTTGGTGCTGTTATTGATACTGGTAAAGGAATCCTATTTCCTGCACCTCTTGCATAAAGGTTTGTAGGCTTTACCTTTACATCTACATACTATTCTTTTTTTTTTCTTTCCTCATTAAAAATTTATGTAGGAAGAAGTTAACCTTGAACTGGAAATTAATGCAGTGAAAAGGTACACTCTGGGGAAAAAAAAAAAAAAAGAGGTTGCTTTTCATGTACATGAGGCACAGAGGGAAGTTGTGTGCTTTCCAGTGATTGAAAACCCCACTGACTACACTGGAAAATGTCTTCTTTTTTTTTTTTTTTTTGGGCACTCTTAAAGGGCTTGGATAGGAATTTAAAGCAATAGATTAAAAATAGTGCAGATGGAAAATACATATATTTGTCTACTGGCTTTCAAATTTGCTTTCGGTTCCTGGAAATCTCTCTTTGTGTGCTGTGGAATTGTCCTTTTATGATTAACCCAAACAGCTCTTAAAATTCCACTAGCTGTTTAATTTTTTTTTCTTTTTAAGTTTTCAGAACATCATTTGTATTAAAAGTCACCATTTCAGGGAAATGGTTCATTGTGTGGGGAGGGAGAAGGGAGAGGAGTGGTGGAACTGACGGGGGGAAACAGACACTGTCTGAGCCCATTTGCTTGCACTGCAATATTTGATTTGTTCCCTGCAAAAGAAATGGATGGGTATTCATAAGTTGTGTTCTTTCCAGTTATTGAAACCCACTCTGAACACACTGGAAAATGTTTTTTTTTTTTTTTTTTTCTGGGCACTCTTAAAGGGCTTGGATAGGAATTTAAAGCAATAGATTAAAAATAGTGCAGATGGAAAATACATATATTTGTCTACTGGCTTTCAAATTTGCTTTCGGTTCCTGGAAATCTCTCTTTGTGTGCTGTGGAATTGTCCTTTTATGATTAACCCAAACAGCTCTTAAAATTCCACTAGCTGTTTAATTTTTTTTCTTTTTAAGTTTTCAGAACATCATTTGTATTAAAAGTCACCATTTCAGGGAAATGGTTCATTGTGTGGGGAGGGAGAAGGGAGAGGAGTGGTGGAACTGACGGGGGGAAACAGACACTGTCTGAGCCCATTTGCTTGCACTGCAATATTTGATTTGTTCCCTGCAAAAGAAATGGATGGGTATTCATACGCTTCAGTTTTTATACTTAATTTGTCCACTCAATAAAAGACAGCTGTAAAGAGGGGAGTCAGACACAATAATTTATTTCCCTTTCACCTTTCTCCCTCACTGTGTCAGAAAGGTGTCAGCTTTGTTCTGGAAAGGTAAGCTGAAGTAGTTGACCTGGAATACACCCGTCCCACTTTTCAGAATGAGCTGGAGGGCAGAGTGGTACGAGGCCGATCCTCTTGTGTTTCAGAGCTCGAGGTGAAGGAGGGCATGGCTGGTAAGTATGCAGTTGGACCTAGAACCTGAAGAGGGAATCTGATGCCTCACTGTGAAACTGGATAGAGAGATCTGCACTTAAGTGGCTGTGGGTGAGCTTTAAGAACACCACAGCATTAAGAAGGTAAAGCTTAAGCCTCCTGGGCTTAGGAAACTATTTCATTCTAAACCTACAGAATGTGCAATTTCCGTTTTTACTGTGAGACCTGTTTGAAATACTGACTAAAAGGTAAGTACGCAGTTCTGTAATTTCTGTGTGCAAAATAAAGGGAAAATAAGGTAGCATTTCTACAGTTCACAATGTGCTGTTCTGTTCCTGGAGACTCGCTAGAACTGGAACCACTTTTGGAGCCTACCGCTTGCATGCTGGATTTATATTTTAATTGGTAATTACTGGAGGTAATTAGCAGCCTGAAGGTCCTGCTACAGAGAAGCCCTTGGAATTTTAAGTAAAAATATAAAATTAATAGTTTACAGGAAACAAGAAAAGGGTGTTTCTCTTCCTCTGCACTCTTTTGTAACAAATTCAACATGCTGTATGATGGACCCTGCCTGTGATACCACCCTTTCAGTGATCTTCATTAACTGTGTTGTTGTTACCAATGAAGTGAAGTGATATTTGGGGTCCTGAGAAGAAATCTCTTAGTAGCTATTTCAGGAAAGGCAGAAAAAACGTAGCCAGATTCTGGCATAGTTTTAACTGTATGAAATGAAAATGATGCATCCAAGTGTACTTTACAGTTAGAGTATGTGAGTTTTGACTGTTTCCATGTTAAAATTGCAGTTAATCTCACTGTACTAGAGACACTTCTATTTAATTTGCAAATGAAAGCATAATGGAAGCTACGTAAGTGTATTTTAAGTGGAATAGCACAGACAACTTCTCATGAGCTTTCTGCACTTGCTGGATTAAAACCTAGGTTAGCCTGATAGAGGCTGGAAGACATGACCAGTGATGGATGCTTGGTTACCTCAAGCCACATCACACGACCCACCATCCCCACGCTAATACTCTCTGGTTTGGCATTCTCAGTAGTGAGGTCAGGCACTTCAGTTCATGAGAAATTAATGATCTTTACACCTGCTGTACAAAGGTGGTCTCCAGGTCACGGCCAACCATACTATTGCTTATTTAAAGCCACAGATATGCCTGGAATTCTTGAAACCAAACAAAATCAGAATCCTTCTCTTAAAATCTGCTTTCAGCCATGGGGGTTTTCCAGAGGTCTGCAGGGATTCTTGAGTCAGTTACAGGAGAAAACAGAAAACTGATGTGTTCCAAGACACACACAAGTTAACTATCACAGTTTTGTACTGGAATTAAAAACATCTTCATTTTATACTATAGAGTAGGCTTACCTAAATGAACTTCTCTACTTTATAATCTTACAACAAACTTACCTTATTTCTGTCTTGTACAACCAACACCTTTCCAGTGCTTTCATCCAGAACAGCACCTAGTAAAGAGATAATATTGAAAAAGATTGAGTGTTAGAAAACTAGCTTCAGTCTTAACAACCATACTTTAACGAGTTTTGATAAAGCATGACAAGCCCCCTGATGCTCAAGTTTACAGTTAGCAAGATTTGTCTGGATGAATCACAGGACGTGGTCTCTAGGTGGAAAACTGATACACAACACAATATGAAAAAAAAATAAGTATCCTGTATAAAAATTCAGTTAGCAGTACCAAGATAAATATTTCCCACATTTAAATTACAGATTAGACAAGAAATGAAAAGAATAATTTGCTTGTTTTAATACTGTCAGAACTAAAGAATGCAAGATCAAGATGTCTTCCAAATAATCTAGTGAAGCTGCTTGCTTCAGCACAGACGTGCCCGTAATCTTGCTGAAAAACACAATTTTTTTTCCAGTGACTCTGGTTGCGTAGCCGTGATGGCCAAGAACCCTTCTCCAGTGACATTCATGACAAAACTCCTGCCCGAGTGTTTTCTGGTTAGTAACACACCATGTTTAATAATCAATGGGCTGACTATACTAGTTACGTTCAACTAGTTGGCTATAAACTCACTGTACTACCCAGCTAACAACTCATGACAGGAACTGCAGAGCAATCTGAGTCAATTTGTTAATCAAAAAGCATTGCTTCCAAGTGGAAAAGTGACACTTTCACTCCATTCATAAATCCCAATTTATTTTTTTTTACTGAAAAGTTCAGCTTTTCCTTGTGTCCTCATGCTCAGCCCATGACTTTCTCCCACAGATTACAAGTTTTCCTGCTTTTTAAAACCCAAGTTCTTGCATATGTAGTCATCACGTCACACTCATTGGTCATACTTTGAAAATGCCTTCCCTTTAAAACAGGTATTTTTCTCAGATTTTAAAATGCGCTGTGGTGAGCAGAATGAGTACAGTGGTGCAACTTAACCAGGCTCTTTTCCACATCTGTCATGCATGGATTTCAAATTAGTAGGTAATGATAAAAAAATGCTTATATCATTTTACAGCAGGAGGAAGAGTATATGGAGAGATCTGTGATGATAAATGCATTTAGAATGCTCTGGGGAAGTATTTCCACAGAAGGGAATTATTAAGGAGTGAGTGTCCAGCTCAAAACATTCTGGTTTTTAATAATACAGGGCAGACTTCTGTGTAGGAGGAATATTTAAAAGATGAAATACCAGTCTTCCTTTAAGCTATGTCAAAAGACCTGCTTTAAGAGGGTAGTCACATATCTGCTTCCCCGTGACTTGTGACTTCATGATTTCATACCTCCTGTAAATATTCAGCAGTGTCCAGGTTCAAGAACTGTCCTGATTAAAAGAGGGAACAAAAGGAAAGCAGGAGCAATAATCCTTGTGATCACAGAATCACAGAATGGTTTGGGTTGGAAAGGACCTTAAAGATCATCCAGTTCCAACCCTCCTGCCATCAGCAGGGACACCTTCCACTAGAGCAGGTTGCTCAAAGCCTCATCCAAACTGGCCTTGAACACTTGCAGGGAGGGGATGATCACAGAGATTATTTTCTAGAAAAGACATTCTTCAGCCAAATGGTTTGCTGAGACCAAGGAGGACTGCTGAAGACAGGAAACTGCAGTTCTAATCAAACAGAAAGAACATTTTTCTCTCCTCTGTTTCCCAAAACTGATGCCTGTGAATGTAATTTTTGGCAGTGAAATTCTCTGCAAGATGTCCAGAATCTCTGTTGGATGATACCTAAATCCAAAGCAAGAGGAAAAGAGAAACACCAACGGGATTTGCTGTCTGCTCTCATCTTCCCAAGTGTAACTCAGGAGTCCCTCTGCTGAAGCTCGCTGGGCCACACCTGGTTGGCATTGGTGAGACCAGAGCTGGTCTGCAGGCTCTGAACTGTGGTTTTAAAAACCCTCCCTCTTACTACAAATGTGGTACCTGGAGCTTTAAATCATCCAACGCTAGGATGACTTTCTGGAAAGGCTGACACTTGTAACCTCCCCAAGTAATCACTGTTTCAACACTGCTTTGTTTTGAATGTTCTCGTTTGGGAAATAGGTAAGAAAATTATTAAAAGAAAAAAAAAATCCCTTAGACAACTCCAGACAATGAGTAATGGAGGGGAAAAATATTTTTCCACTTTTCTTCATTCCACTTGTTTTATTTATGACTGATGTAAACATGTATGAAAGCATGATGAGAGTTGAAAAGCACTTGTCATCCATGTAATGAGCACACACACGAGTGCTTGCATTGTAAACATCAGCAGCCAGGACTAGACATTACTTTGTAAAAGTGAACTGCTTTTAAATCGCTCCTGATTGCTTGGACCATCATAACCTATCTAACTCCAGCTTCCTGTGCCGCCTGACTTATGCAGCTGCTCATTTTTCACATTTCCTTAAGAGCCAGGACTGGCCAAGGCTGATGATCCTGTGTGTGTATGAGCTGTGGAGACCCTTCTGTCCCTTCAACTCCAAAGACTTTGTTTCAACGACTAGATTAAGGCAGGCAGCAATGAAAGTGACAGCCGTGTTGTAAGGCTTATTCTACACATGCGGGAGAAGAGAATGACTTTTACTTTTCTTCTTCTCCTTTTACTTTCCTTCCTGAACTTGTCTTCTGCTGCCACTGTTAATGTGGCACGTTTACAAACACATCACTTTCTGTATGTCAGACCACATCCTCCTAGAAGGTGGAGAAATTTGGAAATGTTTTTTAAAAACATCTTAATCATTTCATACACCCGAAGCTTTTCTGTAATTTTTTTTTTTTCTTTCACATTTGGAAAATCCTGCCGCCTACAAACGGATGCAGTAAGTTAGTTGGAAGGCACATCACATATTCCACTATTTCTAAACAATAATGGCCAAGCCCAATGAGTAACGTTTGCTACTCTCTGCTTGGCGACTCCGATCCAGTCTGGCAAAATATGACCTGACCTTGCTTATTCACACCTTTGTCATCGCTTGGCTGGGTGATGCTGAGGCACCAGCCCTGGCTGCGCAGCGTTCGCTCTGTGGGAAACTCCAGACAGGACAAAAACCAGCTGCTGGTCTACTTGGCAATGCAGGCTCAGTACCTGGGCCTGCTCCCTGTGCGGGCTTCCTGCAGGCTAGGAAAGCACTCTCTACATCTCCACTTTTTATTTTCAGGATGCTCAAGGGCCTAAGTCCTCTGCTTAACCGGCCAGAGCTTTGAGATGAAGACTCTCATCAGCAGATTTGCCCCTCTTTGCTGCAGAAACCTTCTAAAATACAAATTTTTTTGTGCAGGAAATAAAAATGCCTAGGGTTTGGCACATGCACACAATATAAATGTACATCTTTTTAAAAATTAATATTTCAGTAAAATGAATTATAATGAATTTTTGATATTTCAAATTTGAATGTTTCAATAAAATGAATTAAAATGAATTAAAAATACAATAAAGGCCCTTCCACTACCCAGGCTCTCACTCCTTAAGTAGAAAGATAATGGAATAAATACATGCCAGGTGGTCTCCACACTACTTAGTGTATTCACAGAATCATAGAACCACAGAACAGTTTGGGTTGGAAGGGACCTTAAAGATCATCCAGTTCCAACCCCCCTGCCATCAGCAGGGACACCTTGGAATGTGTTCCAGATTCAGAGAGTGAGTGGAACAGAGGAAAAAAAAAATATTGCACACAGAAATCTGTTTGTTTACCTGCACAATAAGGCACAAAAGCCTTGCTTAAGTCTTCACCTCTTTTAAAGAAACAATAATGAATAAAAATACACAGGTTTGAAAAGTGGTAGCAAAGCATACGTACATTTTATGTTGTGCAATTTTTAAATCTGTGCAATAAATTATGAAATCCATATACCTGCATTTATGAAACTTCTTCTTTTCTCAGATTTTTTTTCCTACTTGCAGAGTGCAAAGTGTTCATCTCAAAGTACAACAGCAAATCACGCTTTGAAAGTGCATTTTTCATATTTTCAAATGTTTATTTGAGAGCTTTGAAAGTTAAGATTTTTTATATATTAAGTCCTTCCTAATAACCATCATGGTCACAACACATCTATTACATGATTTTCTTTTAAATTGCACTTCCAGCTACGCAAAACCTAATTCAGAAAAATCCCCTTTCAGTTACTTGTGTTTCCTTAAAATGCAAGTTAGAACCATAAGGAGTAAGATGGTGCTTTTGCTAGAAGAATGCATTATCTTACTCGAGTTTAATGTCACATATTTTAATGGTGAGGTTTTCATACCTCAGGAAAACATGCTCTAACATGTCCATTGAACAAATCCAAGCCTGTCTTCAGCCTCTGCCCTGCCCTCTGCTGGCTTTGTCACTGAAAACTCCCACTACCCACAGTAGCAGCACCAGTTTTGTATTTTGAAGGATTTGTTTTTTTCCAAAACTGACTTCCACCTGTCCTGCTGCTTCACAGAATAGTCCATTTTTATCAGTTTTTATGCATCCTTCCTAACGAGATTTTTTTCAAATGGATATTTATGGATCTTAATATCACTTGGTGAAGAATTATCTGTGAGCCAAGGACAAACTAGTCAAGTTTGTGATGGGAGAGATTTGCTGTCTCTCTGCTGTGACTGCCCAGTGTTACATCGCCTGTACCAGTACATGGCAGGTACGGGTACTACTGCAGATTACAGGAGATCACTGAGTGATGGGACATGTAATTGTGTATCTGTGAGATACTGCTGAGAGAGAGAGGGGGCAAAAACATTCAAATTTGGTGAAAAGCTGAGTTCAAGTTTACTCATCATCAGTTCCTTGTACTGTACTGTATAAAAAAATCGGTCACCATCTAGTTCCTTAGGAACTCTCTCAGTTTTTAGAGGAACTCCTTTGCAACAGTTGTTGTGGGAGGTCTAGATGGGTAAGAGTATGGTATCCAGATGTTTGTAAAATATACTTGTTTGGGTTGTGGACTTGTAGGCACAGCTTAGAGCAGCTTTTGGACTGTTGTAATTGAGGCTAAGAGTTGTGCTAGCTCCTGAACAATCCCTGCTGGGTCAAGTTTGCCCCATTTACAGAACTTAGGCACCGTTTGGGCAGATGCATATATTAAGTATCTACAGTAAGGACAGGAAACACAGGAGTTATTTTTTTCTAAGTCTGTAGTTACTTTTCTAGGTTTAAAAAATTGCTTGAAGCTTGAAATCCTACCTGTCTGACCTGCAAGGAGAAAGCCAAGAGACGTTTCTCAAAACGGTGTTTAAAAACAACATTCGTAAGGTAAATTTAAAGCTTCGGGACCTCATTTTCTTCTCCCTGAGCTGTTTACAATTTTCTCAAACTGGAATAGCTTGGAGAAACCTCTTTATTGGCCTCTTTTTAGCAATGCGCACAGTTGTACAGGCGCGTTCATGAATGACATGCTTCACTTTGTAAAACAGTTACCCAGAGAGTAAGAAAGAGGCTGGTTTCCATGCCTTGGTTGTGCAGAGGAACAGTCGATCCCCTATAGAACCTGGTCCTAAGGGCTTTTTCATGGGTCCAAGCGCTTTTGTCACTGACCTGCAACCCCCAGCTGGTGGGTGGCATACCCAGGCAGCCTGCTGGGCCCTTCTCCCAGCCACAGCGTCAAGGTGGATGAGCCCTGCTCGGCGTGGTGGAAAGCAAAGCCCTGGGAAGCGAGGATGCGTCTCCCGCCACAAATCTGCTCTGAAGGATGGGGACACGCAGCCAGACAGCGATGCGGCCTTCCTCCCGCCACCGGGCCACCGCGCCTGCAAGAGAGAGCCGGGTCAGGAGGGTCGGGGACACCAACACCCCTCAGAGACACCCTTCGCCCTCGCTGCTTCTGGTTTTAAACCTTGGTGTGCACGACAGCCGGGATTAATGTGTGAAAGTCTGTATTTTCTCCTCATTTAACATAAGGACAAACTACCATTGGTGTGGGAGATGTGTCAGCAGTGACGGGAGAGGAGGTGGCACCAGCTTGGCATTTTCTGTGCCACAATTTGGTGTTTCCACACAGAACGGTGGCTTT
>NW_010294782.1:0-3231 GCF_000700745.2 Antrostomus carolinensis
CATGAGATCCTGAACTTCACCATCTCATGATTGCTGCAGCCCAGGCAGTCCTCAACTCATAATCAAACATAGAAGAGGGGAAGAAGCTTTCCACCTTCTCAGTGAAACCAATTCTTCTAGCCTAGCACCTGCTCCCAGTTTCTGAACGATATAATACCATAATTATTGTTCCTTTACACATAAATTTAAAAATAAGAGAAAATCTATCAGTAAACAGAAGTCAGCAAAAATTTGTAGACTCATTATTAAATGACGCTAGATGTTTTCTGTTATAAAGTGCCCTATCAGATTAATATTAATTATTTAAACTGATGACTGAAAGAGAGTGAATGTAAAAACATGTCTATCAGTAACAGCCATATTTTCATGTTCATTCTGAACTCAAACTCCATTGTATTATTTTAAGGTATTTTTCAATGCTGTAACACTTTATTCCTGCGAGTCTTCTCTTTACTATCACAAAGAGAATCTTTTTATTTTATTATGGCAGAGCAAGGTGCTCGTGACCTCTGGCATTAAAATGGGAGTTATGAAAAAAACCTTTATATCATCATGAAGACTAGTTTGTATCGTGTCTATAGTAGCTTTTTTCAATGCAGCCTTGAAAGCAAAGAGGAAAAGCAGTTCTGAAACAGACATTGTAATTTTGTCTAGCAAGGGATGCTGTTGATGACAATTCGCCAATACACAATTGATGCAGTTGTTAAAGACAGAGGATACTTCTGAGTATTTTGACTGTGACTTGTTCATCTGTACTGACCAATGGGTAACATTATGCTTGAAAACTAAATATGCTTTACAAAGTCAAGAGTTAAGTCACAGTGTCAGCAGAGTAGTCTAGTTTTGTTGCTGAACAGTTTACTCAAAACTTTTTCAGTCTACCAGCTGTTACTAAGGCATCTTTACTTCTCTCCTTGGCAGGCTTTTTAGACTTTCTTTGTCAATAAAAAAATCAAATGAAAGCGTGTAACACACAGATCAGGAAACAACTGTAGTGTGCTGCATCCCCAGAAACAAGCTTAAATTGAGTTATGACCTGTTTATACAACTGCTGGCTATTCCCTACAGTACTGAGATAAAAAGCAAAGATATAAGCAGAGTAACTCTTGCTCTTCCACTCCTTGCTTCCCTAACATATTGCGGATCACTAGAAAAATAGGGTTAGAGAAGGACAGATTAACTACCTGAAAGGAGGTTGGAGAGAAGTCAGTCTCTTCTCCCAGGTAACAACTGATCAATTGTGCCAGAGGAGGTTTAGTTTGGATAAAAAACAAACCAAACCAACCAACCAACCAAGCAAACAAAAAACTTCTTCACTGAAAGGGTAGTCAGACACTGGAACAGGCTGCCCAGGGAGGTGGTGGAGTCACCTTCCCTGGTGGTATTTAAAAGGTGGGTAGCTGGAGGTGCTCAGAGACATGGTTTAGAGGTGGAATTGGTAGTGTTGGGTTTATGATTGGACTCAGTGATATTAAAGGTCTTTTCCAACCACTACAATTCTGTGATTCACCTCAAGCTTTGGAGACTTGCTCTGGTTGTGATTACAGACCCTTCAGCTTTCAGGGGTAAAATATGTGGCACTGAAGATAAATATCATTGTTATTTGTGCTGAGAATGTCATGCTTTCAGGTCACACTCTTCCCTTGTGATCAGGACTCTCACTGACCCTGGCTGCCATCCCTGGAACCATCCCCTTGTGACCCTGGTTGGTAAGGATCTTGCCCTACTGTAATGTAGTTCTCAAAAAGTAAGTTTTCCTTAGGTCTTCATCTGTCATGGTATTAGGAAGATAGGAGAAGATTGCAAAAGTCACAGATGAACTGCAATAAGTAATTTTGAAGAATGCAGAAAATTAAAATTCTAAATAAAAATCAAATTAGGTTGATATCCATAATAGAATAAATAATCAAACTCCCCTAAAATCCTTAAAAATATGAATATGAAATTTATTACATTTGAGTTACAGATATAAAAATATAATTGCTGAAAAACTCACTATAAAAATAAGATAGGAATATTTATAACACAGATTGTCAAGATTCTCATGGTGAATGACTAGTCAAGGGTATTTTTAAATGAAAGAAAAATAAAGTTGAATGAAATTGACTGAATAAATGAAATTCATGTCATGATTTTGCATTAGATTAGGATATTTTGGGGGACTAAGAAGTATTAGGATTTTTAAAACTATTTCTAAATGGAATCTTTCAAATCAGAAATGCCAAAATATTTTATTTTGATATTACTTAACAAAGTTTCTGATTGTTTTTCTTTTGAATCTCAGTGGGTTTGTTTTGTGGCATGTTTCATTTGCTTATACTAGACTAAAAATAAAACCAATCACTTCAGGAAAAAAATATGGAATGAAAAAATATATTTTTTCTGCTTTTCTCTAGCAACAAAGCAGTAAAATAAGAACATGAATATAGTTACAATTTATTTTGATGATGGCTTAGTTTTTGGGGTATTCTGTTTTGTTTGTTGGGTTTTGGGGTTTTTTTTGGTTGTGGTTTTGGGAGGGGGGTTTGTTTGTTGTTTGCCTTTTTTTTTTTTTTTTAATTTGGCCTGTCAAACCAGGGAATTTTGTTAGTTCAGCCAAGGAAACCTCCTGTGCTCTCATATCTCAGATAAGGAATTATCTAACAATCTGCAACTTAAAGTTTTGAAAGAATAGGTTATTTCCAAGCATGAATTATTAATTTTTAATTAGTAACAATTGCCTATCAATTAATCTGTCATCTATATGATTAATTACTCAATTATCTGTAGCATAAATACAAAGCATAGCTAAGACTATAATCCATGTATGATGAATTACTGAAGTAAAGTTTATAGCTATTCACTTAAGAAAAAAAGCATACAACAATATTCAGATAGGCTGCTTTGTAGTTTTCCAGCATATCTGATCTCTGGATAACTGACTTGGTATTCTATCTGTTAACTGTACCTTTTGATGTGGTTTTTGCCAGCATAAAATGCAAGTGCCAAAGTGTATATAAAATGTTAGACTGCAATCACCAAAAGGACTGCTGCTAATAGAATGAAATTCTTCTTTTTAATACATTTTTTTTTTTAACATAGGAATTTGGGTCAGTCAGTAAAAAAGCGAAAGAATCATAAGGATAATAGTTTTTTTAAAAAAACTTCAGACAAAATACCAAGTTATACCACTTCTCAGAAATAACACTATTCACAAAATACTGGGATGAGCCAGTATCTCTCCATCACAGC
>NW_010294782.1:3246-3597 GCF_000700745.2 Antrostomus carolinensis
GCAGGAATAGGTAACTAACACACAACACACTAGTATTGCCTCAATTTTCCAGGCACTCATTTCAACACGACAGATGTAATATTATTATTATATCATTAGGAAGTTCTCTTAAACAGAAATTTTAAGTTACTGGCTGATTACTGATTTTCTGGTTTTGTTCCACATCAGCTGTGCTCAGTAGCTGGAGTCAGATGTTTCTGAAAAGTTCATGTCAATGGATGACTATAAAGCCACAGCTGTCTTTTCTACCACTAATGAAAAAGGAATTAGATTTTTAAATTCCAGAACTTTCCAAACTTAGTTGATGTCTTTTTTTTTTTTTTAAGGACAAAAAAAAAAAAAAAAAAAAAA
>NW_010294782.1:3644-10689 GCF_000700745.2 Antrostomus carolinensis
AAAAAAAAAAAAAAAAAAAAAAGGGGAAAAAAAAAGCTTGTTAATTGTAAGAATATGTTTGTAAGCATTTTGAATCAAACAGTAATGATTTAAATTTTTTGATTTCTTGAATCCTTGTGTTCGAAGTTAAGTTTTTGAAATGCATAAAAACCTATCTATTTTACATTACTATAGATTGAGCCTATGTATCATGATGTTACTGGATTAGATAATGTCTGTGAAAACAAATGATAGTTTTACAGAGATATATATTTTAAAGCTCAGACCTTCATCCCACTATGAAAGAATAAAATATGAAAAGACATACTACAAGTCTAGTAGCTATCTTACATTAGTGCTATTTCTTCACAGAAAGTTCCTGATTTTAGTTTTGTCAATTTTAGCTGGTTTTCCTGAGCTTCAAGTCCGTTAAAACTGTTGGGTGTATAGGTCCAACTCTTCTTACATAGTTTTACTTTTCTCAGATGCTGGAACACATGACCTTTTAACTTTCTCCTTTTCTGTGTTATCATTTCAAATTACTGGGGTTTTTTATTTTTTTATTTTATTTCTTTTTGATTTAAAGCCTCTCTCTCCAGAACATAAAAATGAATCCCCATTTTTCTTCTTCTGTACAATAGTCAATAGTCAACACATCACAGCTATACTTCTCTAACCACATACATTATGGGAACTGGGGTTGTTTAGTCTGGAGAAAAGGAGGCTGAGGGGAGACCTTATTGCTCTCTACAATTACCTGAAAGGAGGGTGTAGTGAGGTGGAAGTTGGTCTCTTCTCTCAAGTGACTGGTGATAGGATGAGATGAAATGGCCTTAAATTGAGCCAGGGGCTGTTTAAATTGGATAGTAGGAAAAAATTCTTTACTGAAAGAGTGGTTGAGCATTGTAACAGGCTACCCAGGAAAGTGATGGAGTCACCATCCCTGGAAGTGTTAAAAAAAAATGTGTAGAATGGTACTTCAGAACATGGTTTAATGGGCATGATGGTGCTGAGTTGATGGTTAGACTTGATTATCTTAGAGGTCTTTTCCAACCTTATTAATTCTATGATTAAATTAGGTTGTCAAAAATGCAGTGTGAAATCTGGCAAGTTTTTCAAAATAAACTGATAAATATTTTTTTAATTTGGTTCTAATATTTATTTAGTGAAAAAATACAGAATGCAAAATATATATTCATATTCAACAAATCTGTATAATTGTACCTATATACTTCTTTAAGGCAATAATTTTGGAAGACAGATGCTTTTTATGGGCATCTATCTCTCCATGTATTTCATAAGAGCTCTATGTATTTTATAGTTTATAAAAATAACTTCCCCACCTGAAAATTATGTCTAATGATGTCCATCTTAGAATTTTCCACATAGCAACAGTGACCTAATGTAAAATTCTGTTCTACTGAGTAGGTACTGTCAATACATTAACTGAGGTAACTTCAAAAGAACAAACAAGGAGATGCTGACAGCTCGTACTGTTCTATCTGCAGAAGAGGAGGCTCAGGGGATCTTGCCCATGTATATAAATAACTGATTAGAGGGAAAATGAAGAAGACAGATCCAGAATTTTCACAGTGGTATCCATGGACAGGATGGGCGGCAATGGTCGCAAACTGATATGCAAAAAATTCCATTTCAACATAAACAAACACTTTTTTTTATGGCTGAACACTGGAACAGGTTTCCTTGAGGGGTTGTGGAGTCTTCATTCTTGAAGATATAAAAAACCCATCTGAACCTGGTTATGGGGAGGCTGCTCTAGCTGACCCTGCTCAAGCATGGCAGAAGGGATGAGGAAGCATTGGACTAGATGTCCAGAGCTCCCTTCCAAACTTAGCTATTCTGTAATTCTGTGATTTCTTATTTTTTAGAGGGAGGTACACAGGAGGTGATGAGGAAGGCTCAAGGCAGTCTGGGGAGAATCAGGTCTTGGGAATGATCCCAGGACTGAGTCAGTGTAAATAAGTATCCCATGATCCTGGTATGGATTCTGAACATAAAGTCAATGCTAATATTCAAGAGGCCTCTTGACTGTGAACGAGACTGGGAACCAACAGATTTGGGGTGCAGGAACTTCAGTCCTGGTCAGCTGGACCAGATCACCTGAATTGTTCATGTTTATGTGGCTACTGTTGGTTTTCACGTGGCAAATGTGGCTGGCATTGTTTTGTACTGTGTTTGTGTGTATCTGTGTTTGGGGAGGGGGATGCCCACAAGAAGACATGCTCAGCCTCACTGCTAGATGAACATCAGAGGAAGGGAAAGCATCTATTGGACTAGTATTGGAGAATTCTGCTGGGCTTAAGGTCCCGACAAAGATAACTCTAGCATACCTGCCCCAAAGCTCACTAGACACGGGTAAATAACTCAGGACACGAAGCTTTTTCACTCAAAACTCACTACCAATTACTGTCTATAGAACCTATGAAATTTTACAGGAATATCAAACAGAGAATAAATTCAGAAAACCTGCTAAAGTTTTACTGTTAATTTTAAGATATCTACTTATTAGATAAATCATTTACGACAATTGCAAGTTTTGGCCTTTCCCACATCACCCCAAAACCAGACACAGATGACCAAACTGAGATGTCAAATTCTTTTTTGGTAGTATAGTGAAAGTTTCATGATAGTAGTCGCAAGCACAGACTAGTGTGTGTTTAAGCATAGTCAACCATTCTTCCCTTCCTGTCTCCAACAAATAAACTGCAATAAGGAAGATAACATTTTTAATCAACTAACTTCTCAATTCTAGTTTATTTTTAAATCTATTACCATTAAGTGAACAAAAAACTTACCATTATTCTTGACATGATATGACTAGAATAAAAACTTTGGTGGTTGAAGTTATATTGCTTTCAGAATACTGTGGTGACTTTCCATATTTAGAAAACTGCTTTTAAATATGTCTGTAATACAACAGAATATATATCTTTTTTAAATCTTGAGTAGAACTAGGAAGTGAATTGAAACCTTCTACAATTGTAAGACATTTGGATTTTTAATAGCCCGATACTTTTTATTTTTTAAGAAAGCCATTATATTTAAAGCAATTCAAAGACTGCAGAGCCAAGTAATTACAATCTCATAAATTACAAATATCAAACAATTTATTTGACAGACAATAAATGTACCAAGAATTGATTTTTAAAGGAACCATTTAGAAGTCATTATTGAATTTTGCAAACCTAAGTGAAAAAGTATTTATTTTCATCAAGTAGAGATGGCAGACTTTGAAGACCTGCTCCTTGCTTTAATATTTGTTTCTTCATTAATTCTTTTTAATTCTATTTGTTAATCTTTATATCTGAAAATGGAAATGGAATAATATCAAAATTACAGGGTATGAATTATGTTGATACAAACATCAAATAATGTTAGAAAATAGGAGGAATAATAGATTAAATATAAGGGGAGATTTTAAAGATGCTTATAACAACTGTTTTGGCTGAATAAATACAGTCTTATATTGACAATGTTTAATTCTGCAGCACTTGTTTCAAGTATGACTAAAGATTAAAATGATGCATCACAATTAATAAGGACAAATATTATTCATCCTTATTCTTTACTCAAAAAGAGGAGCAAAAGGATTAATAACTTTATGCAAGCAGATAAGCAAGCAAGGAAGAGGGGAATGTCAATTAACTTCTGACCAGTGGGTTATAATTGTACAAGATAAAATTAATTTCAAGCTTAAGATCTGTAAAAATAGTGTCTTAACACATTTAGAAAAAAGTTCATGGCAGCCTAAGGACAGAAGTAGGTTTAATATTACTCCTGTGTTCATTGGCCTGTGCATTCAATATTAATATCTTTAAGGTGGGAGGGACTGATGTAAAACATCAGACTCATAAATTTAATAGTTCCTTGGGGAAACCAACCTTGGATAAGCAGCAAATAGAATTAACTGGCCTACAGACCTGGGCTTGAATTTTAACTTTGAAATTAGAGTCAAAAGCAGTGCTGTATGCACATCTATCACATTGTTATGGCAAGCATCACCAGAGAGCAAGGCAAATATTTATTACCTTTCTGGCTATTATCTTATCATGGCTAAGATCCTATTTCAGCCCTTCCAAGGCCCACAGTCCTACCACAACAAGACCGTTGAATATTGATCCTTCTCTGCTTGGCCATGGTCCCCAATGAGGCAGGCCCAAGCTGCGGGATGACACCCCCATTTGATCCTAGACCTGCCTCATCACCATGAATTTCCCTGATGATCTGGGCTCTTGGTTGAACCTGGCCATGGCCTCCAGTCCCTGGCCTGCTACTCACTTGATACTGTGGGATGGTGAGGACTCTGCACTGCCAGCCTTGTTGAACCCCTCAGTTTCCAGCTCCCCAGCTTTGAGGCAACATCTAGCCTTTGCTGCTCCCTGACATCCTCATTCAGGATACTTAAGCCAAGAAGAATACTTAAACCAAAGGAGATGATCTGTCCAGGCTTTGCTTTCTTAAACACGATGCAGATGCTCTATTTTGGGTTCGTTCATTTGTGCTTCAGTGATTCCAGAGTGTAAGAAGTCCTACTTGGAAGACACAAAGAAGTGAATAATCCACCATTTCTCTGTATTCCAAAGCACAATTTTCTGCCATTGTCAGACAGGAGGTAAGGAGCAGTTTCCAGCAACATGCTACTTTTCAAACTAAGTTAAGATGTTACAGTGCTACACCTTTTCAGTAAAAATATGTCACTCATCTTGTAACTTCAGTAACACAGCTTGAGTAACTGCAACTGATGTAATAGAAATCTTGTCAGCAGCAGCTAGTGAGAACAGAATACCAGAAACATTGCTCTGAGAGGATTTTTTTTTTTTTAAAACCCTGATAATACTTAAGGGGAAATTAACAGTGAGAGAGTTTTCCGAAGACAACCACCACCTAGATTAAATAGTAACCAAGGGGCTTACACAGAACCTTTAGAAACAAAGAGAAAGTGAGCTTGAAATCAACTAAAAAAGAAGAATTAAAATTTATAGGAGTGGGGAGAGACTTCAGAGTGAGCAGAGGGTAACAGCAACAATCTCAACACCTGGCTTTACACTGCCAGACATCTCCTCAACAACATTGCTACCCATTTCCAGGCCAGGCAGAGCATCTTTCCCACCAGATGCCATGAGCCACTGGCACCCAGCTCATGGGGTGACAGCACAGGGGCAGCATGTGGGGACCAACCTTAGCTGAGCACCTGTGACTACTGGGGGACTTTGTCATCATGGTATGGGACAGCAGGCCATGGAGAGTGGCAGGGATACACATGCAGGCGGAGCACACGCATCTCTCACGGAAGATGTGCAAGGGGAGTGTGGGAATATAATGGAAGATTGCTGAGGAGAACTCTAAACATGCTCAAGTGACTTGCAGCTGGGGTGTCGAAAACAATATATCACACTACTAATCACTGTTTAGTCTTATGTGCTTGACAAGTGGAACCTCTGCATTTAGATAACACAGGCCTGGGATAGGCTTAAGGGCACACTGAACGTGCCTGGGATTCCTGCCCTGCTTTGAGAAAGATCAAAGCACAATGGAAAACTGCTTTGGAAGTTTGCAATGGAAAACTACAGCCTGCTAAAAATCCCTGTTGTATACAGGTGAAAGCAGCAAGTTCGGAATCTCTCACTCTCTCTCTGGCAAAGGCCAAGCTCCACGGTGCCTGCGTTCCCGCTTACGTGCCACTGACCTGTGTGCTGCTTCACAGATACCCCGGTTCACAAGGTAACAAGAATAAATTTGCTCTTTGCATTTTATCCGTGGTTTTTGTGGTTGTTCCTGTGTCCTGCCTGTGTCGGCTCATACAGAGGGGAACTCTCAGTGACGGGAGAGGTGAGGTGTGCTGGTAGCACACATGGCGGGGTGGGGGATGTGTGTGTGCATGTGTGAGATGGAGAGAGGAAAGAGGTAGTGGGAGATTAATTTATACAAAAGTGTTCATAAATTTATAGCTGTGTATTAATATTTTGTAAGTATCTAGTATTGTGGCTTACCTGTTTCACTACTGATATTGACCCTGAGTGTTCAGTGATTGGCAGTTAACTATGTGCCATTTATAAATTAAACAAACTGCCTTGATCCTGATTTGATTAAAGCTACTTGAGCTGAACCATTTTCCCTGCACTTTATCTCAGAGTATAAAATATTTTACCCAACTCCTAGGCTATTCGATGTTTGTTTATGCAGCTTTTCCTAATGTCAAAAACTGTGTAGCACTATAGGCAATAGAATGACATGTAGTATTCTAACTTAATTTCCCAAATATATTTAGATTTAAGAACATACATAGTTAAAAATCGTATTTCTGTTCCTACTAATTATGTACCACTGCATGATCCATGAAAGATCACATAAATCTTTTTTAACTGTGTGTGACATTGAATACTATATTGTGTTGGGTTTCTGTGGTGGTGGCGGGGGGGGGAGGCAGTTGTTTTGGTAGTGGGGGAAAGGCCACCTTGTGAGAGCAAAAAGCTCCCCTGGCTCCAAGGCAGAGATCCCTCAGTATTAGGGATCTGAGCCAACAAGCACTAGAAAAACGCCTCTGCGAATCCATATTTGTGAGGGGAAGGATGGCTTTGAAAAGAAGAAGGTGGGGGTGAAGCTGGAGGAGAGGCCATTTACCTGAACAAAAGACAACCGTTGGCCAAAACAAAGCACAATCAGACAGAGAGAGAGCTTTGTTGCCAGAGGACAGAGGAGGAGGGGGAGAGACAGAGACTCACACCCAGTTCTACCGCATGGAGTAGGAGAAGACAAAGTCCCCTGCAGCCCATGGAGATTCAACAGTGGAGCAAAGACCCACGTGTAGGCCATGGAGGACTCCACGCTGGAGCAGAGAAGCTGAGCCTGAGGGCAAGTGTGACGGAATTGGGACCCTGAGAGTTGCTCGCTGCCAGAGTGGGGGTGGAACCCGAGAGTGGGGGGGCCATCTGCAGCCTATGGATGTCCCCATGCTGGGAGCTGAGCCCGAAGAGGTCTATGACTCCATGGGAAGCTTGCTTGGAACATCTTTGACCCACATGACAACCTTGTCTCTAAATTGGAG
>NW_010294783.1:0-18332 GCF_000700745.2 Antrostomus carolinensis
ATAATAATAATAATATTTCACAATCAGAAGTTTTCATAGTTAAACCTCTTTCCAAATCAGACTCAGATGTCAGAATACGGTGGGGTAAATCTCTGGGGTACATATTCCTTATATGCTCATGTGGACATACTATACTATCTCTTATTGCATATAAAACCTACTCATTTAAAAGGATGTTAGCAAAACAAAAAGGTAAAAGAATCAATAAAGAGTTAAAATCTAACTTATCTGGCCTAGCTTGTCAAGCAGATACTGACAAATGAAAACTGATGGAAGGAAAAAAGACAGCTCTGTCCAGCCAGTGCTTTCATTCTCTTATGTGGGTGAATTTTCCTTTATTTATCTACAAGCAGGTTTGCTACTCTTCAGCCATGCTTCTCTCTTATGTTCTAACTGGAGGTTGTCAAGTATGTAATGAAGTGACTGACAAGAGCTGACAGCTTTTCTATTGTCATTCAAAGTTTATCAAGGACAAAATCCAAATACAAGCTATTTTTAAGAATAAAGAATTATTTATTTTTTTAGGAATGGTCTATATTTATCTGCCAATTCTGAACACAATACGCTATTTTAAATACAAGGCAAGTGACCACCATGGATGGTAAATAGGTATTAAAAACTACACATAGAGAGAGTTCAAATCTTCTTTAGCATCATAGGCAAAAATCAAGGTTGTGTAAACCTTGGAAAAGAGAACTTAAGTACAGAGGAGTGCGGAAGGGGTGATTGATGGCCCAGAAGGAGAGAGTAAAAGGAAAAGATTAGGAAACTGAGTAAGCAGGGAGAAAGGACCAGAGAGACTGCAATATTTGGAGGCAAGGTGCCTGGAAAGCATAAAGTATTTTTTAATATTGCCTAGAGAAGAAGATTTGGAAGGGTCAGCAGGATTTCAGTGAGCTAGAAGTGGAAACTACAATTTCTGCATTTTGTCAACTCATTCTCTGTCTGGAGCATCAGTTCTCTGTCTGTTTCTTAAAATGCAAGGACTTGCATTTCTGTTCATCTGCTCAGTGTCCTCATAATCTCTAATAACCTACATCTGCCACAATTCCCCTGGAAAACTGTCTTCCAGTGTCAGAAAATGGCTGTGTTGAGACAAAGACCTGCAGGAATTCCCAAGAAGTGCAGCTTTAATCTTTTCCTATGGCCAGAGGACATATGCTGACTCCCAAGGCTTTTAGGAGGTAGGAGGTGGAGGAGCAGGCACTACTACTTCCCTTCTCTCCCCTGTGCCCTGTCCCCATATCCTTCCTTCCATCCCACACATCCCAAGCTCTCCTGAAGAAGTGAAGAGCACCATTAGCAGGCATTTATGGAACATGTAGGATGGGGTTGTCTGTTCAGGTTGGAATAGAGAATCTCTAGTTCCTCCTTTAAGAGCAGGGGAACTGGAATCAAAGTCAGCATCCCAGGCCATTTGACCCCAAAGAGTAAATCATTCAATGGCAAAGAAAACATGGAAGTAAAGTATTAAGTGCAAATAAATTCCACATAAATTTATACAGGGGTAATATGCATACTATTAAAATAAAATTCAGAAATGCAAAAGAAAAAAAGCACTGTTAGATCAATGTATCCATTTATTACACCGATCAGCATGTTCAACCAGAAAAATACAGAGGACTATAGAATGAAGTTGGGTGAATATCTATATCTTCATTTACTAAAGTATTTTTTCTATGCACATTTTACCTTTGCTGTCATTGTTAAAAAACAACTCCAAAACCAACCAAACAAAAAACCTTAGAAGAAATATTTTTGACCTAAAATTCACTTGGGAGGAAATAGCCTGGGATTTTTTTTTTTTTAATCCAGTATTCAAGCAGTTTTCATAGGAGACAGAAAATAAAGTTGGGATACATTATGTTTTCCATTTATTTTTGTGCAATATGAGCTGGTAACCTTTAGTATTCTCTCACTAAAGTGCTTTTTATTACACTAAAGTTACTGTATGGGAATCAGAGCTAACATGCACCTTATTGATTTTTTTTTCCAAGATTACTTTGTTGGGTGTTTAAATACAGAAGTTACCCATATGCCTTTACTTACAATTTTCCTAACAAGTGTTAATTTTTATTTTCAGGTTACTAGGCTGTAAACATGTTTTCATTTTTAGGTTACATTCATAAGGCACCTTTCCAACCCATTTTACCTTTATGCAGTTTGCTTACATATCTGTACAGGTTTCTGAACCATTGCTCAAAGCCATATGTACTGGTGGTAATGAACTGGCACATGAATACATTACATGGACTACATTTAAAAAGTGCAGTCTGACTGTAACAGATTGCAGAATGTTAATTTTATCTTAGTCACAGTTGTGGTAGGTTGTGATAGGAAAGCTTTTACATCTGTTTTGTCTTATCCAGTCATTTGGATTTTTTTATTTTTTTTTTAATCTTTAAAATGCTATTATTCTAGTTCTGTTAGACTGAAACCTGACTTCTGAATCTCACAGTTCTTTAAAGCCTTCTGGAGTTCTTCCCATAAGCAAAAGGTCTGGGAATATCTAATCAAAATTCTTGATTACCTGGGGCCCTATCATACATAGAATCGTGATTAAACGGGACTATGAAGAAATAAATATTTAAAGAAGAAAATTGAGATAAATCAATATAAAAAGTTGGTTAGACTTTCTGAAGGTATTTTCTTAAGCTGTCAAACAACTAGTGAAGCATCACTTGTTACCCTCCCTTCTAGGATTCCCTGATTCTTTTTCTTGCAGGTGAAGTAAACAAATCTCAGCAGAACAGTCAGTAGGAGGAAACAAAGGTTATTGTTTGCACAACTTCCTTTAGCTATAATTCTGGAGCTCCACAGATTGTTGATGCTGTAGGCAAAGCTGTTTCAAAGTGTAAAGTACAGGTCTATATCCACATGTTCAGAATAATGTATCCCTAGAAAGTTTAAGTATATTAAATTTGGATGGCTAGATCAGAATAAACACATTTCAGAGTGCTCATGTATGTCCTTAACTATTCCATTAAAGAAACAATGCAGAAGCAAGTATACCTTCAATTATAGCAACATTTGCCACCTGCTTAGACTCTGATTAGCTGACTTAGCCAAAATAAGCTTGTGATTAAAGATAACCACATTATTATAATGACCACAAAAATAATTGCTTTGACCACAACAATAATTGCTTTTTGAACTAATACTAATCAGATAGTCTATAGTTGCTTTCTTGTCCGAATTAGAACAACAGTACTGATGGTTAACAGAGTTTAGGAGAAAACTTGATTACTGTCTATTAATGCAGTATTGAAGTTCTCTCTAGTTTGGAAAACAAAGCAGCGACAGAAAGACGAAGCTAAACAAACTCAGCTGAGGAAAAATGTGCAGGTTTTTAACTCAACTGTTGAATTGATGACTGTCCATACCTGGAAATTTTAAGATGTTAAAACTACTTCTTTTAAAGGCAAACCAGGTAGATAACATGCAAATAAAAGCTAAGACGCTTCATATGCTTACAGGCCTTATAAGTATAAGGAATTAGCTGTTACATCCATAATCAAAACTGGTCAAGTTTTAAATCTAAGTGATCTAAATTTATCCATGAAATAAATATGGTAGGGTCTTTCATAGAGAGACAGAGTTTATTTGCCTTTCTTTGGAGCTCTTCATTGTTCTTCCACTGCTCTAGACAAAGGTGATTTTGTCCCATCACTTCAGAGTGACAGGGGTTTTTTTACTTTTTTTCTATTCTTGCAACAGTTTTTCAGAAATATTCCTGTCACATCATCATAAGAGGACTGAAAGAGCCAAGCAGAACATTTCTTTCACAAGGAGTATGAAAAGCAATATTCTTACAATCTGTAGCAATTTAGCCCTCCTTTTATTTTATATAAACTTTAATGGTGGAATCATTCTAGAAATAAAGGAAACAGAACGGAAAAATATAATAAAAAAATTGATTATTCATCTAAGAATTTTAGTTAAAATAGAAGAAATAAGGATAGATAATTTGAAAGCAAAATTCCATCACTCGTTTAGTATGTATACACTTTTTTGCAAAGAGCTATACTAATTTTATCTTTTAAAAAGGGAATGAATGTCATTGCTGAACTCATTCTGTCAATTATAAGACTGTAACAGGACTTGAGATTCACTCTTTTATATAATGTGATTGTATGACATAAAAAATGTCTTGTCATTAAAACAGTTCCTTAAAAGAAACTAACTTAAGGTGAATTTAATAAACATGCTCAGAAAAACCACACATCTTCAGAAGCAGGTATTACTCCATTTCTTGCAAGGCAATAAAGGTTTTAACTATTTTCAATTTTTTCTTTTTTCACTGAAAATTGCATCATCAAAATCAATACAAAACTGCATACCCTGTTTCATTTTTGTGTAGGTGAACAAGATACTTAGCTACCATAAACCTAATAAATTTCATTAATTTCAATAAGCTATTGTGTTTTAAATATTTCCCCAGTTTATGTGAACATAAGCTCATATACACATACACAAAATGCTTCTAAGTATATACCCAGCAGGCCAGTTGATTCTAATCAGTATTTTTCATCCTTAATTTCTCTGACCTCACTCAACCCATATACAAGCTTTTTTTTATATACCTAAATACATATCAAGAATCACATTACAATATATTGCCCACAATTACTAGACAATCAGTTTTATTGATTACTGGAATGTTACCTGTGCAGCTAGATATCTTTCCTTGCAATATGAGAATCATAGAATTATAGTGGTTGGAAAAGACCTTTAAGATCATCGAGTCCAACCTTTAACCTATCACTACCAATCCCATCTCTAAACCATGTCCCTAAGAACCTGTTTATCTGTCCTTTAAATGCCACCAGGGATGGTGACTCCAACACTTCCCTGGACAGCCTCTTCCAACCTTTGACTACCCTTTCTGTGAAGAATTCTTGCAATATGAGAATCATTATATGATTCTAACTATTCTGATTTTCATGTAGTCATATTAACTTGAATTAAATAGCTGAAATGGTCTAACACTGATATTCTGAATTTTAGTTCACTTTATATTAAAAATTGATGTATCAACTTGTTTTATTTTTGTATATGATATGGTAAAAATAGTAGATTATATTTATATTTCACCTTGGAACCATTGGTTCTAAACTGCCCTAACACGAGAAACCATTTAATGGAGAAGAATAAAGGTTTTTGTTAACTCATAGAACATTAAACTTCTGGGGACTATTGCTGACTGCTGTCTTAAAGCTACACTGTTAATGCAAACTATGTAGCTAATGCTGCAACTGACTTTTTGACCACTAAATATACTTTTTCAAAATGGAAGAAAATTTACCTTAATATCAAATGCTCCTGGCTGACCCACTTTGTTATAAAGCTCCAACTGGTTCTTGACAGGCGTTACCCACAATATCACCTGATTTAGTTGTCGATCAAGTTCGATGAAATCCTTCAGCAGAATCTCTATTTCTTTTTGTTTCTCTGGAAGATCTTTGGACACCTAAAAAAATACCAGAAGCCAGATTTCAGTGAAAAAAAAATAACAGAGCAATTTAACACTACAAACATATACACTTATATAAAATGTTAAAATACAAGTTTTATAGACTGGTAGGAAAAAGGATAGAGTAAACCCACCAAACAAATTATTATGGTAGGTATCTTGCAAGTCAGTCAAAATGCATTCTTTCAAAACCAAACCACAACACCAGGATTCTTATTTTTGTGGTAAAAAAATTATTGTCTTACTATATGAAACTGTTTTAAAGGTCAATTTTTAATCAGGAAAAGCAATAGTTAAAATATGAAATTGATTATTTGAATGATAACTAATCTTTCCTGACCTCTTGAATCCAGATATTTGTAAGCATGTGTTTTCTTACAAGGTGTTTAGAGTTGTCAGTTGAGTCCAAATATGCAGGAGCAGACACATACAGTAAAGAAAAACAATGACAAAATACATCATCAATACTGATCAGGCCACTTGGTTCTCTGATTTGCTTTCAAAGCAGCCAGATTTTTAACTGAGCACATTCTTCTGCGCCAGCAATATTAGAAATTAAGAAGCAGTGTAGAGCATAGTTCAAATCCAACAGCACTGAAGCACTTGGAGTAAATATAGGAACAGGTTGGAAATAAATAAGCCCACACAAAGCTCCATGCTGTCCTTCCCAGATTGTTTTCTATAGCTAGAGAGGTGATGTGTCACTATACTACACAATGGGCAACACTGCAAACATATACTAGGGGAGAAACCATCTGTACTTAAAAAAAGGAAAAATTCACAACAGCAAATATAGGGCCTGGACAGAGATAAGAAATAATGGCAGTTAATTATTAAAATCAGCCAAGAAGTATGGTTAGTTTTCCATATTAAAAAAAAATGAGGTTTCCCAATGTTAATTGTTTTTAGGCACATTTTCACTAAAGCAACCCACTTAATTTTAGCAAAACATGATGTTTCTGATACACACAATAAAATATAAATTCCCTGTTAAGTTAAACGGCGTTAATGGAAGCACTGTTATCATGTTGCTGGGTTACAGAAGTATCACTTCTTTGTAACCTCTAATCCCTATTTAGGGTATTTTACAGAAGACAATAAATCTAAACCCATTAGAGACATGAAAGCAATGAAAGCAAAAAAAACCCAAAACAAAACTCCAACCCACAACCCAACAAAAAACAAACACCAAAAAAACCCATCACCAAAAAAATGGGAAGAACACAACTGTCTCATGATATATGCACATTTCTTTACAAATTTGGTCTGAAAATACTGATTTGTTGGCAAAAATAACCCCACTACATATACTATGTACGTGGTTTTTTAGACCATATTTAACTGATTTGTAATTAAAGAAGCTGATTTGTCATACATTAAATTAACTCCATTGTTAACTATAGCCACCCCATAATATCCTATTTAATGAAAACTGACCCATGAGTCAAATTACTTTTTCTATGTTCCTAATCTTGTTAAATATGATAAAAACTCTGCTTTTCCAGAATGGCCCCAGATCTGAAAGAAAACAATTAAAAATGCATTCATTTCCCTTATGTGTTAACTCAATATCTATGCAGACTTTGGCCTAATTTCACAGAAGATTAGTTTCATCTTTCTTACAACTTTTGAATGTTAATCTCCAATGTTTAGTAGGTTTAATATTAATGTAAACAAGTTCCACAGAAAAACTATTGAAAGTAAATAGGTAGTCATAGGCCGATAAAAATCCAGGCTGACTTCTGAAGATCTGAAATTTAAATTAATCTGTTTCCAGATTAATCAAGTATATTTGATTTATTACAAGACAGAGAAAGAAAAAAATGTAGAGGTTTGGTTTTGTTTTTTTTGTTTGGTTGGTTGGTTTGGGTTTTTTTTGGGGGGGGGGCAAGTAGACAATTTTATACTATGATATATTCAATTCACAAAAGCAGAAGATGGTGACAGACTATATTTCAACCTACTGTTTTCAAAAATAATCACACAAGAAAATAAAGCAAAATAAATTCCACCTATAGAAGGAGGTAAATTGTGATATCATTAAACACAGCCTCTTCTTACAAGTTGGCTCCTTCTTTAAAAGTACAGCATGGACATACTACTTTTAATGTAAAAATCAAAAAGAAATTTAGGCTATTAAGAATCAGTTCATTATATACAGAAATCTAATGTAATTGACTTTTAACACAGTGATAAAAAGAACAACAGTAAATTAATAAAAAAAGACTTTCCTCAAACTCAGGTTAGGGTTACAGATAAGCACAGATAAGGATTTAACAAGGCTATATACCTCGTAAGATCCAGGCAACATGTTACATGCCACTCTGTGGGAATCAGATTCTTACATTCTGGATCTCAGGGATTTTGTTTGCTCGCTTCCCCACACCCACAGGCTCTGGAATCACACTGTCGAGATGGCTAATCAAATTAAAGCCTGATGAGTTTAAGGTAATTACAAATCTGCCTATCAAGCCAAGGTGCTGCTGCAGACTGTCTCTTGGGGGACAGCTTGCTTCCTGAGCTAATTCTGTGGCTCAGAAGCATAATTTCGGAAAATCTCCATGGAATAATTGGCATGGACATGATGACTGGGTGTCTAAATTTATGCCTTTCTGTGGCAGAGGAGTGTAAAAGGAGACAGGGCCCTCCAGAATCTTCCCCAGGAATACCATGAAGGGAGATTATGATGTTGGTGGGTCCTACAGCCATTCTACTGCCCTGCTGTCTCTGTGCTCTCTCTATGAGTTCTTGGATGCCTCCAGGGATGAGTGAACCAGTGTTCTACTTCAATTCTCTTTTCTACATTTTTGCTTTTGGCCCCATTCACCTTCCATCCTCCTTGTATTCATTTGTTGTCTCAGGGTAACCATCTGGCATCTGCTCAGTTTCATCCCCTTTGGTGTCTTATCTCCTTCCTTACTATTGAAGAATGACTGGTGGGTATTATCAGAGGCGGGGCTGACATCCTTTTCTAAGGGGAAAGACCAACAGGAAGAGTCGCCATAAGGCAACGCCTGAATAAGAGTAAAAACAGGGCAAACATATGAGATGCTTTCCCTCAGATCTGCCTAAAACTGAACACAGGCCTGATTAAGGAGTGTTAGAGGCTGACAAGGAAGACAGGCTGTAAAAGAAAAAATCAAAGAGAGGACAACTTAAATTGGAACATCTTTCTAAAAAATCTAGCTTAGCCTTTTGCATTCAAATTAAATATTTTTAAATTTGCTTTATTTACCAGCAGGTCAACATTGAAAACATACCTTATTTTGCAATTGAAGGAAAAAAAATAAATTTGCAAGTGCAAAGGACATCAGAAGTATGGATTATTCCTTTACAGAAAGTATTCTGATTTCAGCATTAAAAGACTACATAATTTCAATGATACGTGTCAAAACATTAATCTCAAAGTATGTGAGGCATCTAAAATTTTGTCCTTTAGTTCAAGTGTTAATTAAGTTAGACTAATTGGAAGCTTAGTAACAGAATAATAAAAAAGATTTAAGCTCTAAATTGGGAAACAGTAAAAGAGCCTAATTTTACCAACTGACACTCGTCTTCAACATATTTAATTTTATTCTAATCTTAAACTATCAGACCTTTTCCCACTTATTTTATGTATTCCAATTTTTGCTCTTTTCATTAAAACACTAAAACCCCACATTAAAATACTAAAAAACCCCATAAATAAATTACAAACATAGAAATTATAACATCTCTCAAAACATAAGAATACTCTGTGAAATTTGAATAATTGCATATTTTCAAAGTCTAGATCTTTATCTAATTTTTAAAAATTTCTTTTCCTTATGAATTCTGAAATTACTTGCACTGCTTGTTTCTGTTCCATCTGAACCTCATGTCTTGGATAATCTTAATTCACAAGAAGCCTAAATGACATACTATTACTTTCTTTCCACCCCCATCCCAATCTGATTACTTTGGTGCAAAACAATACATATGCTCAGCCTGGAAGTATAGACCTCCTTGATTACTTCACATGTTCCACTTTTCTACTGCTATTTCCTACTTAAGCTTTAGATAGTTATTTTTCAGTCGATGCACATAGTTGCATGCATCACTATGGGATGAATTAGAACTGAGCAGATGGAAATGAATACCAATTCTTATGGTAATAACAAGTATAAAGGGAGAAAGAAGTTGTATAAGGTATGTCACCTGATGCAAAATAATATTCTGTGTCACTGTTCTGTTTAATTCCTTATGAATATCCAGAAAGCACATTCAATTAAAGCAGTATCAATTAAAAAAATAGTTGTGGAGTTACAGTTCAATCTTGTAACTCAAGAACAATGCTCAAAATGAAAAAGTTGAAACTAATTAGGCAGAGACAGTAAGTAAGGAAGAACAAACAATGGGGAATAGTTTTGCAGAGGTCAGAAATGTTCCTGCAAATTAATTAACTTGATAAATTAAGTTACTAGTAAGGCATCACTATCATTATCAGCAGCTGCCACCTGATAAAATAAGGAAAGACACTGAAATTTCTTGCATACATTATATTTCAAGTGACCAACACCTGATTTTGAATATTCCCCTTCGCTCTCACAAGTCAATGTTAAGGTCATTTTCTATTTACCTGACATGACCAAAGAGAATATAATGTAGTTATTATCCAGCTCCATGGGAATACAGATGAGGAGATGCATCTCCCCAACATGTCATTTGTCAAAAACGAATATGGAAAATTTTCCTAATGGTGAGTGGAGAGAAAAGAAATCCCAAATTCCAACGTTTTAACATCACTGGAAATTTGTTATTTTTCCCCAATATTAGATAGGGTACCCCTTTCTCTTGCTAGCTATCTGACCAACCTCTCAATAACTAAACAGCACTTATAAAAGGATCTCATTCTGGTGAATCTGACAGGGGATTAAAATTTAGCTTTCTTGATATGCATAACGTTAAGTTATAATAAACTGCAATTAATATGAGCAAAAGTATGTTGTTGGGTGTCTGTGAAGACTGTTAACAATGTTTTTCTTGTACTCCTGGCTTTGGAGGGTCCCTCTGATATACAAAGCACTTTATGAAAGTGAGCTTCTAATATAGAATAATTGGTAGTGTCAGGTTTGAAAAAAATAACAACTGTTTGCATACAGAAAAATGAAGAATGTATAGCTTTCTAATTTCTTTCCTTACTAAATGTAAAACAAGCAGCAGCTTCTGCTCTACTATTCTATTTATGCAAAAATACAATTAGGAAAAAAGAAACAAGTGACTACACTGCAATCAGCCCACAGCATAACTGGATTGAAAACAGGTTTTTATGTTTTCCAAGCCAGGACTTGGATAATAAAGAAATAACTAAAGTAATAATAACTAATAAATGCAAGCTTCAATCCAGACTTATTGATAAATAACAACTGACACTTCCACCACACTAGTAAGATGATTGCATAAAATAGCAATTCTTAAAGTCACTGTTCAGAAAGTTTTATCTGCTTAAAATCACCATCCCTAGATCATGTACAATAGAACGATTTAAAATAGAAGGCAGAGAAGTAATTTTTTATGCATCATTTCTTCATGAAAAACAATCAGTGTAAGAAAGAGTTTCATATAAGTTCAGTTCAGGATGCCATTTACTTAATTAACTGAGGCATTTTCATTAACAAACTCAATATTGACTTTAAAACAAAGGCTACGTAATTTATTTAAGACTATGAATATTTATGAGCCATAGTATCTCTGACAAAGTTGGAATAAAGACTGTATTATTCGAAGAAGATGAAAGCACACTGCTAAAAATATGTATAGAAGAGTTTTATTTGCTATGCAGCTAGTGTTTCATGTTTCCTTATAAGCCTCTCAGGACCTGACCTTGGCACGTGTTTTTTGGATTTTTTTTTTTTTTTTTTAACTTAACAATGTACTTGTAATATTCACAAGCTTCATTTTTATTTAAAAAAAACCTTTTTCCCCCATTGATGCAGAAGGCTAAAGCAGTCCACAAATCCAATGCACCAATTTTCTGCTTCATTTGGCTGTCTAGCTTTTTAAAAAGTAAATAAACATATCTCTCACGCCAATGATTTGTTTTGTTTTTCTTGCATGGTAATATGATTGTATATATTCACAGATTGTGAATATCTGTATGCTTTTTATATTTAATATTTATAAATAATTGTCATTCATTCTGCTGTCTACTATCTCAGCAATTCTCCTTTGTCAAGGGCACTTTTTGAGCACAAGACCATCCACCTTAAATCTATGGTAAATAATCTAGTCCATAATTTTATTTTCTTCACCTTTGTTTCTCACTCAGCTCCAGAAATCCAAAAGCAGACACAAAAGATTTACAATACGATTCCTTCAGTGACTCTTCTTGAAGGATATTCTGACAGGAAAATAATTTCTAAGCAAACCTACAATGCCCTAATTGTTCTTTCCCTGGTTTACAGCAGATAATACCGTATCTATCCCTCAGGCTACATACAGTCTGTGAGGCAAACAAACTCCAGCATGCACCCACAGTACCAGTAGGCTGCCTGAACAGTCAGTCAAAGCTTTTTTCCAATGGAGAGCAGAGCCTGACATACATGCTGGGAGGAGAATACAAAATGGTAGGCCATAGTGCTATTCAGCAGAAAGCTGGATGTGCTGTTGCAGTGTCCCAGGGAAACACAACATTACAGGGTATGACAAACCGTAACGTAGTTAAGAATAATCTCTTCTCATGTTTTGACAAACCATAGTAGTCCTATCTTCAGTTCTGGTCTTTCCATGTGACAGTGTTCTTCCTGCCTGTTGCTTTGTCTCACCATCCTTTCCTGTAGCCTTCCTTTTCCTAAGATCACACATTATCCAACGCTTTGCTTTCAAAACCATGCCCAGTACTGAAAGCCCAACTTCGGCGCACAGTCAGCTCACAGTGACAATCAGTCAATAGCCAAAGTAAATATATTGGTACTTTCTTCCATGCTATTGTCTACATCTGAGATAAGTATCCCAGAAGCATTTATGAAACTGCTGTGGAGCTTCTAAAAACTGTCATGTGCCAGGATGCCTGACAAGCAAAACAAAGACAAAAGGAATTGCAATGAAACAAATTTCAAATATTTATACATATAGTACTTAAAATGCAAGCTATAAACTTAGCAATATTATTGGTTTTGCTCATGGAGTTCTCTATAGGAATGAAAAGGAAAAAAACCAAAACAAAATACCCAAACCCCTTAACATTTGGTTTGGTAGAGGAAACTCGTACAGCTGGATCACAGCAAAAAAACCAGTATCGAACAGCAAATTTTGGCTATAAGCTACATAGAGCAGTAAGTTAGGTAATGAATGCATAGATAAACTGTATTGTTTCCACAGTAAATAAACAAGGATTTTTTTTGCATTATCTTTGCACAGTGTAAATAAATTACAATGGGTTGGAATATATGTGCAGCTGAATATTTATAGAATTTCCTAGCAACAAAGACTTGATTTTGTTAAAAATTATAGAAAAAAAAATAATGTTGGTATTCCAATTTTAGCGAGTGATTTTCAGTGTCATGTACTGAGCTGACACGTCTGACAGAAAACAACTAACAATGAACTTGCTTTTCTTTTTGGTTATTCTTTGTGTTCTTCAAGAATCACCTGGTTTAGCACTTTGAGGGAGGTGACAACTTTTCAATTGTAAGAAATGTGCAGTTAATAGAAAAGTTGGGAGTGTGGGACTTATCTTAGTTAACAGTGCTCAGTGTACAATTAAGGTCAGTATCATAACAGGCCACTCTCTGGGTAATGCTGATGATGAATTTTTGAAAAAGCATTTTTAAAACTCTGAAAAAAGTGGCCAATAAAAGACAAAGCAAGAGCAAGGGGAAAGGGAAGGGGAGGTTTAACTTCAAGGTTTTTTCAGACTATTTTGTTCATGGAAATTTTAATTACATAGACATGTCACAATACAGACAGGCCTATATAATTAAAGTATAAACTTTTTATTGTAAACAACAAATAGTAAAACATTGATTTTAAGATCCCTGTAGTCTTCCTTAATAGAAATGTGTGAAACACCTGACATACAATGGTAGTGTCTCTCTTGGAACTGAAGTTAAAAAAAAGCCCAAACAACTGTCATTCATTGATCTGTGACATCATGTGAACCATTGTTCATTGTTTGTGAAATCTCTCTCAGATACATATTTGTTGCAGTGTAGAAAAATATGTAAGGATTTGCCTAAAGTGCCTTATATGAAATCTGGTAATTTAGCTAGATCATTATTACCTCAATGTAACTGTCAGCACAAATGTCTGGACAATCAGAACTTTTTATATCCAAAGTACTTGACATAACTTCTTAATTATATGATGAATATATTCCAGATTCATATGGCAAACAAGAATAAAAAGTATGCTACACATGATATATGTGTGTGTGTGTGTATATATATATATATTTAATCATGATTTTATGGTCTCATTGGGTAGTACAGACTTTTTACTCTTGCATGATTGTATTTCATAATTATTTTTAATTCTTTGCTTAAAGTTTAATGTATAGTGAACAGAGCAGCTATGTGGCCTTATGAACACACATCTGAAATCTTTATGATTAATATAAAGATAAATAGAAATGTTTTCTTCCTACATATCCTGTGGATTATTATTATTAAATGATTTGTGATGTCATAATTTCAATCTAGTTTATCTTCATTTCTTAAGCAGGTAAAAAATACTTTAGAATTTTCTATAAATTAAGTAAGTTACCTTTACTGTAGATATTAGTTGGGAGTGGGTATAGAAGAGTCTTGGCACTTAGATTATGAATAGACATATTAACTCAAAAAGAATGCCAGAAAAAGATTATGAGCTAAAGCAAATGCTAAAGGGTCATGAGGGAAATAGCTGAGAACGTCTGCTCAGCTTTAGTAGTCTCCTGGCTCAACAGGGCATACTTGTCAAATAGGGATAGTGTCTACCATCATATTGATGGGTTTTAAGGAGTGAGGTGAATCAGCACTGACTTAAGTGACCTGACCTCAGTCTCCACTGAGGTCAGAAGTAAAAAAAGTTTGAGAATCCATTACAAATCCCATCCATGCACACTTACAAAAAAACCCCAAAAAACCCCAACAAACAAACAAACAAAAAAAAACAACAAAGAAAATTGCTGGTGTTCTGAGGTGGTAATTCATGAAGGAAAATTGAGTTAGGTGCTACAGAAGTGATAAGTGATATAACAACAGTTAAACTAATTTATTGGGAGAGGAAAATAAATATCTGGCATCATAGTCAGGTTTCCAGGTCCAGTAGTCAGGAGCTTATTTTAACCAGAATATTTAAGGTGGTCTCTTTAACCATAACTTCTGAAAGAGCCAGTTACCTTAGTTGTTTGACATACATGATAGTTTTTGTTTAGAAGTATTGCACTGGGAGAACAGGACTAAGAGCAATAGGATGTTGGACCTTTCATGGCTAAATCCCAACATGTGCCTGAAAAGAAATTCCAATTCTTTTGATATCATAGTGGAAAATTAATTTTCCAATATCACATCCGATCTCCAACTTAAATGCTGCATGACTTCAGCGCTACAAATGATCAGAGAAAAAGAAAGAACTTCATAAAGTGGGAAAAAACGCATTTATCTCACCCTTTCTACATGTCCATGACTAATGTCAATTTATGGGTAGAAATAAAACTGTTCATTAATTCCTTTAATTTTTAATAGCCTTTAAAATAATAATACCACCACATCAGGAATTCTCATAACTACTAGCACAATATTTATTCCTAACTCTATAGCAGTCATTATATCTTCTGAGGAAGTTAAGCCAGCTTTGTCTTTTGGTAAAATGAGTAAAATGTATTAGGATTTCTGCTTTGAAAGACAAATTTAGAAATGGATATTTAAATTTCATATCTAGAGGAATAACACTCAGGAGAGTCTTCTATGAAATAATCAAATTATTTGTTTTTCAAAAGTAGAAATATCTTTAACGTTGATTACCCAAGATAATTTAAACATTTGAAGTGAGATGCTGTTATGAAAGCAGAAGTAGATAGCCACTCCGAGTTTATATCAGAGAAAGAAAAAAATAGTAAATAGGACTGTTACAAATGTTTTTATCTACAAGTATGAGATCTGTACAAAATGGTTAGCTTTTACTACCTCTAGTTAGAAACATCACATTACCACAAACAGCCCAACTGATATTCATGGGTGGTTTGAGGGTTTATTTATAAGAAACTGAAAGCATGTGTCCTTCACTATTGTTTTAGATGGAGAGTTGCTATTTAAGTATGTTGGGATTAAACTTGACAAATGCTGTAGGACATAGAACATTATTCAGAAAGATCTTATTAGTAACACACATTGTGGAAACTTCAAAAGATAAGAGAAAATTCCTTTCCACTTCATCCCACCAGATATAAACTTAGTCTTGTTAAATATTGCAAGTCTCTCGTGTTCCTTCTCTTTTTGCAAAACCCTTCCAGAATCTGTTGCCCCTCTTTGATGTGAAGTAAGAGAGATTACAAAGACAGAGCAGTCATACAAATTGTCCTCTTAACTTCTGAGAAAGTCACAGTAAGTTGTCAACAGACAACCAAGATACATTATTTTGATATACGTTGCAAGAAACTCATAAGGAAATCTGCACAATTTTTTGTAAGCAGTTCCTTTCCTGTAAGTTTTTCCATGTTGATGACCAGCATGGCCTGAAATCCTCAAATAATACCATGAGGAATTTCCAATTTACCTATATTTAGCTTTCATTAAATTTATAATATTTATTGTCATTTGTTGTTAAGTCTAACACACACCTGGAAAACCAAAACCAAGGTAAAACAAATAAAGCTAGAATCCAACATGTATAAAGAAGAAAGAATCCTAACTGGTCTAAATATACCCAAAACACTTGTCTCAAAGGAAAAGAACAAATATTCACTAGGATGTCACAAGTGCCCTTGATATTGTGTAATTATTGCCTGATCACTGCAAAAACATTTTGAATATCCTAACTTTTTCCTTGAAGGGACTTCAGAAAGACTAATTCTTTCAAATGAGAGTAAACAATGTACTGTAGGAAGGGAGTATTAATACTTAACAAGACAAAGAAAATTGGTGGTGTCATTAATAAAGAGAAAGCAATCATACATATCTCTGCAGGACTCCTGAAATAATGTACAACAGCATTACTAACCATTTTTACAATGCTTTAAACTTTCAGAATGTTTTAATATCACCAAGTAAATTAATTTTACAATATTCCTATGAGATGGGGAGTTGTGCATAGGAAAATAGAGCAGCTGAAAAATTAAGCAACTTGCCTGGCATTTCCAGTTCATGGGAAGTGAAAAGATCAAAATGGTACCTTTAAAGTATACCCAAATATACAAACCATCAGGGATTTAAAGCATGTGGGAAGTGACAAGATCAAAATGGTACCTTTAAAGTATTATAGCCAAATATACAAACCATCAGGGATTTAAAGCACTAAAAACTTCATTTTTTTTATGCTGTACTACTACATCTATTTAGTCACAGTGCTTTATTGGGGAGACACATTACTTTTTATTTAATATTTAATTTTGTGCTCATAAATGAGGAAAATATATATTGTCATTTGTTGGTTAACAAATTAAAAACAGAGTAATGCAATAAGCTGTGCAAAGCACATACCTGTGGGGGAGCAGAGAAGGAGGCTGGTTATCTTCATATTATGCAAGTTTGGCAGACAAAATTCAAGGGATGGTTTTTGGGTTTGTGGAAAGGGGAAAGCACAGTATTGTCAATATTCCCTGGTCAATATTTTGGTCTTGGGGTGTGTATGTGTGTGAAAAAAACAACCCCAAATTAAAAAAAAAAAAATACACTTCCACTCACGTATGGAATTCTTAGTTGAAACACAGTTTCTCTTTTCACAACTGCTGCAAAAAGTGTGCTATAAGGGAATGTATTTATATTTCTTACTAATAGAATGCAAGGTTTTGTCATCCTTGCTCTAAATGTTTCTTTTGAAAACAACAGTACATGTCAATTTCCTTTAAAGATGCAAAATGCTATCCAGTTGAAGATTTCTGGTTGTATCTAAAAGATATATCTATGTCGAGATACAGGCTCTTCAGGAAGGACAGGCAGGGGAGATGAGGAGGGGGTGTTGCCTTCTATGTCAACAATCAGCTGGAGTGTATGGAGCTCCATCTGGAGGTGGACGAGGAGCTAACTGAGAGCTTATAGGTCAGGATTAAAGGGAAGGCAGGGCAAGGGAATGTTACAGTGGGGGTCTGCTACAGACCTCTAGACCAGGGAGACCGAGAAGATGAGACCCTCTATAGGCAGACAGGAGCAGCCTCACGTTCACAAGCCCTAGTCCTCGTGGGGGACTTAACCACCCCGACATCTGTTGGAGGGACAACGCAGCAGGGCACAAACAATCAAGGCAGTTCCTGGAATGCATGGATGATAATTTCCTTCTCCAAGTGGTCGAGGAACCAACAAGCAGAGGTGCCATGCTGGACCTTATTCTCACCAACAAGAAGGTGCTTATGGGTAGCCTTGGCTGTAGTGACCATGAAATGGTGGAAGAGATCCATAGGGCAGTAAGGAAGGCACACTGTAAGCTCACCACCCTGGATTTCAGGAGAGCAGACTTTGACCTCTTCAGGGATCTGCTTGTTCAGGTACTGTGGGATGAATTCCTGGAGGGAAGAGGGCCTCAGGACAGCTGGCTTATACTCAAAGACCTCCTCCTCCAAGCCCAGGAACGATGCTTCCCAACAAAGAGGAAGGCAAGCAAAAACATCAGGAGGCCTGCATGGATGGACAGAAAGTTTATCAACAAACTTAGGATCAAGAAAGAAGCCTACGGAGTGTGGAAGGAAGGATGGGTTACCTGAGAGGAA
>NW_010294784.1:0-30674 GCF_000700745.2 Antrostomus carolinensis
TGCCCCTCCTCCTCTTCTCCCCTGCCTGTCCCTCCTGAAGAGTTTGTAGCCATCCATTGCAGCATGAGGTACGTTGAGGTATGTTGAGTGACTCTGTTGTCAGCTGATAGGACTGGAGATGTGGAGGGCTTGGTTTTATTCTCTTCCAAAGCCTTAACTATCCTTGAGGAGTCTCTGTCTTGGTGCTCCTATTTGATGGGCGGGAGGAGGGAGGTGACACTGCTCCCAGCCCAGGGACACAGTGAGACTAAACATGGTGTCCATAATGTGCTTGAGGTGAGGTGTGTAACTGTGTATCTAGTGTCTAACTGCTGGTGGTGCCAGGGCTCTTCTCTCTGTGCTGGATAATAAGGGATGACATTGGAGCTGCTCACAGACACTTCCAGGCTCTCCCTGTGGGGAACAAAATTTGGGTTCCTTGCCATCGGGTGTTCATGTTCTTCAGTATCATAAACCTTGACTTTACTTCCCACTAAATGCTTCCCCAAAGTTTTTAAGTCACTGGGACCCGTACTTTACCACATGCTACTTGTTTCTTTTTTTTGTTTGTTTTTTTTTGTGTTTTTTTTTGTTTTTTTTGTTTTTTTTTTAATGAATAGGACATATTTTATTTGAATGAATAAAATAAGCATCTACTACAAGAAATCTCCACAGCAGTTTCTGGAATACAGAGAAATTAAATATGCATCTTGTAAATCTCTCCTTCTCTTGTAGATCCAAATTATAAATTAAATAAATAAGAGAACCATAAATACACATTTCAAGATACAGCAATTATTAAGTGGAAACATTAATCATCTCCTCTTATCCTCCATTCTCATACTGCTTATTAATTGTTAATTAACAAAAGAAATACTACAATACAGACAAAACTCTTGCTGCCCTGGACTGTGTGTTAGGTGCTCTATGGGTCATGTCAGCTACGAGGGCAGGTACCACAAACACTCACTGTCTTAACTGCCCCAAATGCAGCAGATGGACTTTCCCCAATGTCTGTCCATCTTCTTTGTTTTTCCTTTAGGGAGTGAGACCAAAAAGGGAACTGGTGATTTCTGTTCTCTCTACTCCCTGAGTGTATGTGTTGATGTGCAAGAGAGTAGTCCCACTGAATTTACTAGATTTACCTGTGTGTGTAAGAACAGCATGTGCCTACAAGGCTTCTGCCAGGACTTCTGTGGGCTGAGGAGTTGGGTGTAGTGTGGTTGGTGATATTTGTATAAGACATTTGAGGAAAATCTTGGCCATGACTCCAGCTTGGTTCAGTCATGGAGGACTTGATGTTGGCAGGGTCACGGTGTCCGGACTATTACACAGGGGCAATGTGTCAGGCTCTAATTTAAAGGTGGGGTGGATCCCTGTGAGAAAACTGCTCTGGTGCTGTTCAGATGTGCAGCCTTCGGCAGGCATCAGCTTTGCTCTTGCATGCCATGGCTGGCAACACATGGTCAATACTGGAACACCATCTCCTCTTCTCCTTGCCTTGTCAGCAGCTGGGGCACTTCAGCACATGGTTCTCCTTCTTTCCCAGGAGGAAGAAAGAAAAGCAGGAGAGCCAGTCATCCCTCTGTGAGGCTGCTGGGACAGAGGACTTTTGCCTTTGGTAAGGAGGAGGGGAGAGTGTGCGATTTCTAGCTGCAAGGCTGTCCTCTGAGTTGTTGAGAACCTCTGAAGGAGAAGCCTGTGACTGAAGCAGTGATGGACAGCTGAACATGAGGGCTGACAGAGGTATTTTATGGAGGTCTAGTACCTCTCCCCTCCTTGGCAGACTCTGGACTGAGTTGGCTCTGGCTGTATGAAAAGCCATAGTACCTTTTCAAATAAGAACTTCCACCTCCATCCTACTGCCTTCTCTAGCATGTCCAGCCCCCACAGGTGTCCCCTGCTGCCCTCCTTGGAGCCACTGGGGATATTTGCTCTGTAAAGCTACTGGGCTGCTCCAGTTTCTTTCCCATCCCATGAACTTTGTTTGCTTAGGTTGGCCAGCTGTGAACTTTTCCTGTGCGCTGCTCCACCTCGCTCACCTCAAAGCCAGGGGACCTCGCTGCTTGAGCAGCCTTTCCCTCCTGACCTGGTGGTGCCCTGGTACTTCTGAGCTGGTGACCCCTGACCGGGGATAATTGCCCGAGCCTGCAGCTCTGCAGGCTGTCATCCAAGGCCCCCTCAGTCCTGCATTATAAGAGAAATTCAAAATATGCATTTTTCTAAGTCCAAGTTGAAGATGACCTTAACACCAGCAGTGGATGAAGTCAGCAGGTACCCCAAGTGCAGAAGTTGCCCAGGTGGTTGTGGTAGGAGGGGCAGGAGCTGTAACCACTGTTAACGCTGCCAATGGACCATTCAGACCTTTGGTGGGCTCATGGCTCTGGAGCCTCCTCACCTTGGTACTGCAGCACTATGTATGATGGCATCTCAGTGTGTTTTACTACACTGGCTGCAGACACGCAAGTTTCAGATGGGAACTTCTTTCCTCTGCTTCTTTCAGAGAGTAAGACTTTTATTTTTCATTTATGCTTTGGTGCGCTGGCAGTTATATTAGAGAAGATCATCATTACTATGAGAAACAGGAGATACACTTCCTCCAATTTTATATTTAGAGTTCTGTATTTAGACAAACCAAAGTCTTTTGTAACAACCAGGGGAGCACTCATATGTGGCAAGTACTGTTCATGACTAATATAATATTGTCTATAACAATCGTGAACCCTTTTTTGATAATCCTTTTTTTTTTCTTTTTTTGAGAGGAAAATCCAAGGGGCCCAGAAATTTACGAATACGAAAAAATTGGAGAAAATTTTTTGAGCAAATTCCATTAAATAATATATCTATTAATAAGCACAGGTCTCCTATATGCAAATGTCTCATGTTTAGCCATCTAGTTGCCCCATTTACATATTCCCCTTCCTCCTAGTATTTTGTGCACTTTGTGAAATACCCTGTACTACATGAGCAGACAGTAAGTTGGTGACTACCACTTAGCATATAAGCAAGTTCTATGGAAGAAAGTATATCTTGAGGTTATCCAGTTGCTCATAGTTGGATCTGGCAGGGCACTTTGAAACACCAATCCCTTGTCATGTAGCGAAGTTTGGTAAACGTGTGTTTGCAAACTTGCTCAGTTCTGACATGTTCTTTTATAATTTTTGCATCTTTTCCTCCTGTCTTGAAACATCAAAACTGAAGAAAAAACCATGCTGAGCATATGTCATTCAACCAAGCATATTGTAAGATGTGTTTTTTATCTCATGATATGAGAGGGGGAAGAGGACAAGCAGTGGTACAGACTGAGCAGACCCCTGGAATTTAATGGCACTCTGTAATCGACCTGTTGCCTTGCAGGAATACACAAACCTCTTGGTGAGCCAGCAGCAGTTTCAACAACACAGAATCAAGACATAAATCTAGTGAGATACTTGGGATTTTAGTATATTGCAACAAAGAAAGGACATCATGTTCACCGTTTTTACCTTAGTTAGCCTTTCTCCCACTGTTCTGAGGCAATGGCATCAAGTAATGAAAAGGATACTGTTTTGCTGGGTGCGCTGCGCTGTGTCTGTTCCCTTATCAATCCTAGAGCACTTTGTCCTGGCTAAAGGACCTTCTGTCTGTCCAAGTGATGCTGAGCTTCATCAGTCTGCCTCAAAGGCACTGTTTGTTGCTCCCAGGTACTCTGACTTCTTCTTGTGCTTCATCCACATCTTCCTCAGGAGGCTGGGTGTCCCACACAGGTTGCCTCCCGTCAGCGGTAGGGAAGCTTCTGCTCCTGGTGGCAGGGTCAGATCATACTCTGCTGTCTTCCTCCAGTGCTGCTGGTGGCTAGCAAATAAAGGACAGATGCATAAAGCATTCATCTCCGTGGCTCTTCTTCCCTGCCTATGATGACCGGCTGCTGACAACCAACGGCTGCCCGTGTGCAAAGGGATGTCTGCACCTGGCCCGTCCCTGGGACCGGGGAGTCCGGGGTGAGCAGGGGCTGTGCGGGGCAGTGGGCTTGGACGCTGCAGCTGCCCCCACACCACTTGGTGCCCCGCAGTCCCTTGCTATCAGAGTGAACACTCACATGAGGGGAGGATGGGCTACAAGTGGGACCACTACTAGGTGCATCCTCTGCAGCATTTGCCACTAGACAAGAAGCTGGTAGGTGGCCCAGGGACAGAGCTGGGTCCTTCCACCTTCCCTGGGGACCATGCAGCAGTTCCCAGGCAAGGCAAGCTCCACTTGGCCAAGGGGGCTATGCTGGCTTACACTGGCTGAGGGGAATTTATGTCTCTGTGTACAAAGTGTGGGGACACTGTGGCAATGAGCTTGTCACTGTTCCCCAGGTGGCAATGGCGGCATCTCAAATATCTCCCAAATCTGGGTTAACTGTCTGCTGATGAGATGCATTTGTGCTATCGCCTACCTGTTCCTTAACTACACTTAAAAGACAATAAAGCTTTGTTTAAAAAATACTTCATTACACTTTATAATCTGTGTTAAGGCAAATATTATAGACTTCTTTCGGGGGAAAATAATGAAAATTTTAATTTAGATGCTTTTTTCCTAGTGATAAAACAGAGCTGTAACTAGCACTGGGGTAGATGTATAAACAGCCATGGCTGACAATGCAATCAGCATGTCCTTTAGCTGATCTCTCACTGCTTCTGGGAAGCAAGCAGCAAGGCTTTGCTGTAAATCACCAAGCTTTTACAGCTCCGGTTCAGAGGAGATTGGCAGCTGAGCACTTCTTCATGTTTCTGACAAGAGGGTGACCTGCGGCAGAGGTGCCCCAAACCCTCCCCTGCCCGGCAGTGCCCTGTGCAGCCCCCAGCTTGGCTGGAGGAGTGGGAAGGGAGTGGAAGGGACTTACTCATCTGTAGAAGTGCCATCGCCTGCGGGCGAGTCTGTGACAGCCGCTGCTTTCACTGTGGTATGGGCAACCGGCGATGGTGGGAACTGTGGAAGAAGCATGTCATTAGGAAATGCTGCCAATGAGTAGGGACCCCTGGTTGGTCTGAGGAAAGAGGCTGTTTTAGGAAAATCAAGAAGTACTGTCAATCTCTTAAAAAGAGAAAGCAGGTTAAGGACTTGACTGCCCAACTCTTAGCCACACAAATGTTCTTTGCTCACATGAATGGTCTCACTGAGCTCAGCATGGAGGTTGTATGAGAAAGAATTACACCTCCCATTGAAGGAGGGAGGGCTGCAGACCTTTTTATTCACTATTTCTCATGTCTGCCTTCCTGAGGAGGCTTTCTGCTGGCTGAGCAGCCTCCTGTGACCCTTCACAGGCCACCACTGCTGCTGGCTGTCCCAGCCATCACCACTTCTTCAGTGCCCAGAAATGTTTCCTCATTCTGCTGGGTGCTGCTCTGTGAAGTGGGGGGCCCTGGTTCATGCCCCCAGTCTGCCACGGTCCTGCAAATGCCTAATCATTGGCTTCCTCCTTATTTTATTTGATCATAAATTGCCCATTGGAACTGAGTCACATTTCCTCATTAACAGACCACTGAGACCGGCATAGCCTCCAAGATGGTAAACTAAAGTGTGGGCTGCCCAGAAATAGAAAAAAAAGTCAAAAATTGTGATGTGCTCTCATAATTTGAGGCAATAAACACACTTACTGATTTTGCTGGCAATACTGAAAAATTCTTCATATTATTGTCACTATTATAACTTTTTATTGTCACTACTACAGCTTTTCCCCTGGGATTAATCGGAGACTGGATAGACTGGATACTTTAGGTGTGCTCTGCAAGTATCCCAAGACTTAAAAATATTTGAAGTCACTTTTGCAAGCGTCCTTTGAAGTTTAACCAAGTTAATTATTGGTAGGTGCAGTTACTTTCATTACACTGAATGCCATTACTTTTAACCATTCTTAAATATTGTACAGTCACTTTTCTCGAGTGTAGCCCAGCTACCAGCTGGCAAGTACATTGCAGCCATCCAAAAGAGCATTTGAAGCCATAAAGTTTTTATAGCATAGTTTGGTGTTGGTCAGAATCTTTCCAAAAGACTTTTTTCTGTTTGAAAATCTAGTTTTTATAAAGTGTAAGGACTTTGGAAATTGTTTTTTGGTAAGAAAAAGAAGGGGGGCGGAAATGTTTTAGTAAAGCTGAGTAATTTTTAACCAAAACATTTCGTCTGACCATTACAGAACAAATTTTTAGTTTCTGTATGATGGTTTTCCCATCAAGGCTTTATTGCCATTTTTGATTGAAATGATTGTCATGTCAGGTTGGCATTCTGGAGAATATGAATTATTTCATCCTTGTTCCACTTTAGAAAATACCTTTTTTCCCAATTTGTGAAATTCTCTGAGAAACAAGAGGCTAATTCCTCCCAGCTCTTGCAGGTGTCTGAGCACCCAGAACGGGAGCCTCCCTGTTTCCATCCCACAACCCTTCCTGGTTCCTTGAGGGGCAGTTGTCCTATGCCAGTGTCTGTTCCCACCTAAGGCTCCTCTGGCAGACATCACGTCTCAAAGCCTTAACAAAGACTGTGAAATCTGCACGTACTGCGGCAGACTGACATGTTAATGTGGGACATGCTGACAGGTCCTAGCTTTTAAGATGCATCAGACAGTGGTAGTTGGTCTTGCTGTGTTTACTTACCAAAGATTTTCCATCTAACAGGTGGTTACAGGATTTGGATGACTCTTGGTCAGTAATTCCCACTGCAATGCATAAGAAACGTGGCATTATCAGTAATTAATGGCACAGCTTGTATGAAAAGCCTCCTTCCATGCAGTTAAACCTGGACATGAACAGAGCCCAGACTCAGGTTATGGTCCCACTAGATTTGATTATAGCCAAAAGTGCAGAAGTTTATTTATTATGATAATCTGCTGTGATGTCAAAATAAATTATTTTGGAAATGCTTAAGTCATTATAGACAGTCACTCAACTGCTTGCTCCTAGACTTTTCAAATGAGATTATAACTGTCCTTAGCAGACCAAGCTAAGTGGGAGCCCTTCCCCTCTGCTAACACATGTATCATAGAATCATTGAATGGTGTGAGTTGGAAAGGACCTTAAAGATCATCTAGTTCCAACCCCCCTGCCATCAGCAGGGACATCTTCCACTAGACCAGGTTGCTCAAAGCCTCATCCAACCTGGCCTTGAACACTTCCAGGGAGGGGGCATCCACAACTTCCTTGGGCAACCTGTTCCAGTGTCTGACCACCCTCACAGTGAAGAACTTCTTCCTCATATCTCATCTAAACCTACCCTCTTCCAGTTCAAAGCCATTTCCCCTTGTTCTATCACTACCTGCCCTTGTAAAAAGTCCCTCCCCAGCTTTCTTGTAGGCCCCCTTCAGGTATTGGAAGGCCGCTATAAGATCTCCCCGGAGCCTTCTCTTCTGCAAGCTGAACAGCCCCAACTCTCTCAGTCTGTGCTCATAGGAGAGGTGTTCCAGCCCTCGGATCATCCTCGTGGCCTCCTCTGGACTCGCTCCAGTAAGTCCACGTCCTTCTTATGTTGGGAGCCCCAGAACTGGGCACACTACTCCAGGTGGGGCCTCATGAGAGTGGAGGAGGGGACAGAATCACCTCCCTCGACCTGCTGGCCACGATTCTCTTGATGCAGCCCAGGATAAAGTTGGTTTTATTGGATGTAAGCGCTTATTGCTGGCTCATGTTGAGCTTCTTGTCCACCAGTACCCCAAAGTCCTCCTCAGGGCTCCTATCGATCCATTCTCTGCCCAGCCTGTATTTGTGCCTGGGGTTGCCCTGACTGAGGTGCAGGACTTTACATTTGGCCTTGATGAACTTCATGAGGTTTGCACGGGCCCACTTCTCAAACCTGTCAAGGTCCCTCTGGATGGCATCCCGTCCCTCCAGCCTGTCGCCTGAACCACACAGCTTGGTGTTGTTGGCAAACTTGCTGAGGGTGCACTCAATCCACTGTCCATGTCCCCAACAAAGATGTTGAACAGTGCTGGTCCCAATACTGACCCCTGAGGGACACCACTCATCACCGGTCTCCACTCGGACATCGAGCTGTTGACCACAACTCTTTGAGTGTGACCATCCAGCCAGTTTCCAGGTATGTATATACAATCAGCGGTCACATCTGCTGCTCCTCAGCAGTGGTTGGGTAACGCAGTTTTTGTGCATCTTGGAGCACAAATATCCTTTCTGGGTTGCCCTGGAGGTTGTTCTTACCAGGGCAGAAATGTGTGCTACATCCACCCCATCACAGGGAGGGTATTTAAACTTTCTGTCTGCCCATGGTGGAGCGGCACCTCTCTCTCTGCTGCCCTCAACCCTGCAGGTTACCTTCCAGTTCCAAGTGAGTGTACAGCCAATAACTTATCCACAAATAAATGCTCACTGAAAAAAAGTTGTGCTGAGGAAATAAATTAGTGAAAGATTTCATATTTTTCCTCATAGAGATGAATCCTCCTATTTGACTGGGGGAATGTGAAGATTTATCTTTTTTTCCCCCCCTCTTTCATTCTGTTTCTGGCCATTTTCAGTTGTCTGCTGTTTTTTAAAAAGCTATTCAGGTAAATGAAGAGCAAGGATCTACAGAAGTACCAGCATTCACCAAGACAGAGGATACAATATGATTCACAACTGCCATGACCAATGGACTATAAATAATAACAGCAAACATCAGAAATAGCCAAGATGCTGCTTATAGTGCTCTCTCCAGCCTGAGTTCACGGCCAGAACTGTCTTCTCCTTCTGGGGTAAATATCTGAACCAGCCTCTCTCTTCTTGCTCCCCACCCCTCAGCAGTAATTCCATTAGGTACCTAACTGTATCCTTCATGTCAGCGTTTAATTCAATTACCTCCTCTCATCTTGCATATTAGGTACTAACAGTATTCAGCAAGTGGCTCCAGGCATCAGTGCTTCAGCTAATGTCTATGTTTTCCTTTTTTTTTTGTTTGTTTTGTTTGCTCTTATAATGTCTGATTCTTCCTTTCAGCCCATCCCTCTTCTTAGTAGATGCAGAAAATGTTCTGGCAAACTTTTAGCAAAACACCTAAGCAAAAGTAAGTCCTCGTGGCTTCAGGTTTGTAAGTGCTCCTCAGGACGCTGATGGCTGGCTGTGGTGTGAATTCCACTTCCAGAAGGTGCTATGGGTGCCCAAGCCTGGGACAAAGGTTGCTCCACATATGTTATTCTGACCTGCCCAGTGTTTTCAAGATGAGTGCTTGCACAAAAACTTGGTACAAAACTGAGTGCTTCTTTCCTGGAGAATAAGTGCGATTTTTTTTAATCTCTTCATCCTCTGAAGCAAAGCACAGCTTTGATCACAGTCAGGAATTTCTTGTTGTGACCTCCTGCTACACTTACTTGCCTTCCTGCAAGCTGGAATGGACTGTCCTTATGCTTTGATATTTATGTAAGGTTTCCAATGCTAGCAATAAATGTGTTGATGGTCTCAACTATGCTCCTGTTTACACATATTTCACTTGCTCTGGAAATGGAACTGTTCACTTTATTATCCAGATTTCAAGTTGTGCTTTATCAAAACTGAAGTCTCTTTAATATTCAATAGTACTTATCTACAGAGCAAGTGCGGAAAACTCTACAGACACAGCTATTTCCAGTAAGAAAGTAGAAGGATGTTTTTGAAGGGTGAAATTTATGTGGAGGTCACATTTGTACAGAGATAAATGAAAACAGATGATACATATCCATATATATACCTCACTTCTTATCACATTATGCTGGCTCTTCAGCTGTTGAGAGACAGCTGGAGAAACCCTTCTGGACTCTCTCATGGCACCCTGTTCTCTGTGTAGGTAGTATTAGTACAGTGCATACTGAAACTGGACACTGCAGCACTTCATAACAAAGAGCTGTTTTTATTTTCATACAAATATTTGCAAACACTTCTACTTTCCTCCCCTTAAAGTGCTAAATCTGTAAAGTCAGACACTCAAAATTTATGAAACACCAGAAGTGGATCAAAGTTATTACATCCCTCTGAAGGATCTAGACATTGAGATTCAGTCTCTAATTTGTGACCAGAAACCATTTTTCCACAGACTTTCTGCTTCACTCATATAGATGGTGTTCACTCAGAAAGCAGTTGTTCATCCTTAGCGTTTATTTCTCAGTGCAGAGTCCTGTACTTACTTTCCCCACCAGTGAATCCTCTGAAGACAGGACTATTAATATTTTCATGGGCTCTTCTGAATTGCTGATCACTGTGGTCATCATCTGCACAAGTGTTTTAAAAACCAGCTTCATCAACTCCTGGAGGACAAGGAGTTATGCCAGGAAAACAGAGGTAAGTACTGAGTTTCAGATCAGAAGTTCCTGGGATCCAGTTTTTCAGAGGCTTGAGAAGGATGCAGCGCTGTTCATAGCCAAAGCACACTTTTTAGTGCAGCAGGAACTGAGTGCTCCCAGGTGTTGCAGCCAGAGATGTGAAGCAGGCACCCAGACAAGGGAGTTACATTGGTTGTGTGAGGTGACAAGCATCACTGAGGAGTCTGGTGGCAGTGATGGACAGAGTTTAGGGAGCTATTGCAGGAAACGTCCTGCCGTGGTCCCAAGCACCTTCTGTGCTGGGGGGAGCAGGGATCTGACAAACTGCCTCACTGTGCTGCACAAGCTTAGCCAGCCCTGCAGTAGCTCTCTTGTCTTGTCCAGGTGCTCCTGGTAGGTTTGTCTTGTCCTGTTCTCCTCACTCCCTCCTTCCACTCCTCAGTCAGTCCTTTTTGTCTCTGTTTTGTTCTAATTTAAACTTAGTTTCTCCCTCTTTCCCATTTAGCATCCCAGTTTCTTTGCCCACTCTCTCCCCTTTCTCCCCCTACAAGAACTGTTACCCCCTTTTCTGCTCTTCTTTTTGGATTCCTACATCTTTTCTCCTGTTTGCACCTATCTGTCATGCTTTACCTTTTGCTTCCTCTAACAGCAGAGACCAGCTTCCCAACTGGCTCTGCTACCCTCTACCCTGTAGCTGGTCCCAGCCACTCCTCCTCCTCTGCCCGCTCCAGCCCTTAAGCCCCAGCTCTTTGTTCATCCATTTCTTGGCTCCAGTCCCAGTTGGAGATCTTTCCTATGGTCCCAAGCTCGGTCTCTTCCTTTCCAGTTTCCCAGGCCCTGCTCTTGTCTACTTTGTGATCAAACGGGATGGCTTATGAGCAGTGCAGTTGCAGACCGGTGGTGTGAAGAACATGCGCCTTCATGGTAGTATCTGCTTACAGATTTAGCACCTTTTAACAGCTAAATGTCCAATGTCTGTACCAAACGTGCCATATGGGTTTTTTTCAAAGGCTTATGACTTGACTGCATCTGCATGATTTTTCAAGGGAGAGTAGAAGATGTATTTTTTTATTAGAAGGCCACTCCTAACCAAACTCCATGGCCCTGTTCCACCTTCAACCAAACATAGTACACTAGCCTTGGAGGAGCTGAATGACCAGTCTATTTATGTTTACTCATTTCCTTGGTTTTGCATTGACAAACTCGATTTTTCCTTCATGGGTTCTCACAAATAGGCTGAACAAGTTTTCGTTGAAAAAACAGAATCAGGTCTGTGACTGACATCCAGAATCTAAAATTTCATCCCAAATTATTATGTTCTGGCAAGTTCTAAGCAACTGAGCAGCGATCTTATATAATAAGATGACTCAGGCAAACTCAGTAATACTCAATCTATCATCTCTAAAGTATTGTCAGCCTTTGGAAAGGGAGTGTTTATGACTCTGAATAAAGTGAGTTTATGACTCTGAATAAAGCGAGTTTATGACTCTGAATAAAGCAAGAGCTCTGCAATGCCACAGTCATTATCTCATTAATTCCACTGGACATTTTAAGCATGGAAGTATCCTTCAGGTACATAACAAAGTGCCTGCTTTTTGCTATTGCAAACTGGAAGACTGCAATATCTAAAAATGTTCTGAAGCAATGGAGGAATAAAGCAACTTTGGTGAACTTACTGTGGGAGGCAGTGGCCTTGGTGGGGCAGGGTCCCCGCTGCTTGCAGCCCAAGCCCCGCACCTCCTCTTCGCTGTACAGCACCTGGAGGAGTTCACCCTGGTGGGGCTGCAGCTTCTCTGTCCTGCAGGGATGACGATCGGATATGGCTACCACCTACAGAGAAGAGGCAAAGCCATCCCGTTACACTTGGCCTGGGAGATTAGGTGGTCTGTCAAGGTCACAGGGAGGTAGCATGGTGCTTGCTTTTCTCCCTGCTTTACTGTCACCTGAAGGGGGTTTTGTTGGGTGGGGACTGAGGGATTTCATAGAATCATAGAATGGTTTGGGTCGGAAGGGACCTTTAAAAGTTATCTAGTCCAACCCCCCTGCAGTGACCAGGGGCATCTTCAATGGACCAGGTTGCTCAGAGCCCCTTCCAACCTGAACTTGAATGTTTCCAGGGATGGGTTTGTTTTGTTTGGCTCCTGTCTCCATGCATGAGATATATAAAAGTTTGGGAAAATCAAGTGTGATCTCCTTGGGACCCAGCTACTTAGTTATACCTTTCTGTATTCTCCTCAGGAGATGGAAATGTGGTCCTTTTCAAGATCTACTGAATGCGATGCACCTTTGAGGCAGCTCAATTTAATTTCTATTGCGCGATATCTTGGGCAATCAGTTAAACTTATGCAATGTGAATTACAAATACTACTTTTTCATGGCCTCTCCTGTCTTTTGGACTTATTTACATTTTAGACATGCTAAATGACTACGGAGGATACAAGGCAGTGAATAATTGTGATCCTAGAGATTAGTTTTCACAAACATTAGCTTGCACAAACAAAACTCCCTGAGAGCTGCATCTTTGAACATTACGCCCCCCGTATTTCGAACAGAGTCCCTGAAAATGAGTGTGAACAAAATCAAGTTCATTTCTGCCTCAATGTTGACTCAGCCATGGCACTTGCTGTGCTGCCACAGGCAACTGGGGAGACCAGAGATAACGTGAGCTTAAAAAAACAAGGATAGGCTCTGAGCAGTTGGATCTGTCAGGAGTGTTATTGAGGATGGTTCAGAAATAATTTTCTCAAGAAGATTAAAGTCCTGACAGCAGGGAAGGAGTGTTTCATACTTTTTTTTTTTTTTTAATTCTTCCCTGAAGACTTGCTACTGTCGTACAGAGAACAGGTTAAACAGGGTACAGATCCAAACCAGCAAGGAAACAAGACATGTGGCAACTATTCTGCCTGTTTCCTATTAGACTTACTTATGTTGATCTTATGTCAGAAGACCAGGAGAAAAGCAATTACTTGCATCTAACTAATGACTGATAGTTGCTATCTACATGTTTTATATATAAATACAGTTATTTTGTCTCAAGACTGAGACCAGCAACTGACCAACCTGCTACTGGCATAGAAAAAGCCGTAATTCCATCTATTCTTCATCTTCCATCTATTCTAACATACACTCAAGATAAAAACAAGATCGCATTCAAGCATGTCCCCTCACACAAAATTGTCCATTTTAAGTAAGTTTTAATTCAGTTTGCCATTAATCTGCAATATTCTGTGTATGTGATTTTTTACAAGACATAAAAACTTATGCAAACCAATGTTTTCCAAAAGAGGAAAAAAGAAAAACTCCAACCTGACCACTTTTTACTCTTTTGACTCCATGTATTCTCAGGAGTCTTGAACAGGCTACATGACCTAGATCCTACCAACCAGCAGGACAAGGGGCAGAAACTGTCCAACAGCAGGCGAAAATACTGCTAGAAAGGGTTGGTGAGGTAACCAAAGCCTAATCCAAGAGCTAAGAGGGGTTTTCTGCTCTGTAGATTTTGGCACACAGTGTAATACAGTCCCTGCTCTGTAAGCTACTTAAGGACCTGCCCAGCATTGCTTTGAAGTCAAAGTGAGCACTAGTGTCCTTGAAGAGAAGCATGTGCTAAAGGAGGCTGTGGCTGGGGGCCAGCTCTACTGACCATGAATCTGGCACTGCTGGGCAGAGCTGAACCTCAGCATCGTGCCAATAATTCAGAAACAAGGGTGATGCTGGTGATGAAAGGCCTCCTCTTGCTGCTGAAGCAGTTGGCATCGGCTCTCACCCAGCTGCGCCTGTACCAGTTCCAGGACCTCCCCATCCCTCTGCAGCAGCTCCTCACAGGCTGCAGGCTCCTGCGTCCACCTGAACCATGCAAGCTGCTTACCAGAGGCATTACCCTCCATCGCCACAGTGACATCGGTGGAGATACCCTTCTTCATTACGAATATGATGAGGTTGTGGCTGGCAGGGGTCTCTCAGGACAGCGCTAGAAGTCTGCCTCACGTGAACTATTCCTCTGGCTTTCAAGGAACACTACAAAGCTCACTGTTCCCACCAGTTCTGGAAATATGTGCCGTGCTCTTGGTCACGCTCAGTCTTCTTTGGTGTGTGACAGAATGTGTCTGCAACCCTCTGCTACTGAGACATCTGAGTTTGCTTCTTTTGCATGGTCACAGAAAGAGCATTTTTGGTAAGTCAGGTGCTGGCTGCGGTCTCTAAGCCTGAAAGTGGCTTATTTGGTCAGTGTAAAACACCGCTGACTTGAAACGTAAGAATCTCTCTGTGTGTTGCAAAGGATGAAATATAGTCTGGGGAAAGGAAGCAGGATGTTTAACTCCATTAATAGCAGGAATTGTTTAGGGGCATTGTCTATATTTTCAGGATTCCCTGTAACATGTCCTATCAGTTATACCAAAATACCTTCGAGCAGAAGAACCTGTATAAATAAGTTGCAACGCCATTTCCCATTACAGCTGGAGACAACAGCGCAATCTCTATAGCCCGTCTCCAGTTAACATCTTTGTTTGCAGCATTTGGCTGTAGTACAGTTTTGGAGTTTCTTATATCCTAATTCAAGATTTCACCGTCACTTCGGCTACCTCACCCATTACTGTAATGTGTAAAGACTTATCTAGGTCAGGAAACTAAACCTGCTGTAGCGCAGTTTTGATCTAAACTGCAGCTGACATTTCTCTAGGGTACCTAGGGTAAGGCAGAAGGATCAGCTGGAAGTCACTTCTCTTTTCTAGATGTACTAGGGAATTTAAATCTCTGTGAATGGCAGAGTCAGCCAAACTATGCAGAATTAGTAAACTGCTCGCCAAATAACTACTGTTTTTAGAACCTTGACGGGCTCAGTCTGTTTGCAGGATACTGACTCTGAATTCAGAGCTCAGCAAAGTCTCTTTTTTTGTGGATTTGACCACCTGGCATACCCACTGTTGGAATTAGCTGTAAGCGGAGAGCACAGAGAATGCAGGAGGGTTGCAGAGCAGTGCAGAGAACGTTCCAACAACCCAGCCAGTGCTCTTCGACCCAAAATCCCACCGCCCAACCAACCAGAAAAGGTGACAATTAAACATCTGGCTTTGGATAAAACTTTGAAACTTAGAGTCTGAACAGTGAAGTGCTTGTTAGTGGTGGAAACACCAGATTTGTAGAGTTAAGCTCTTTTTCATGGTCTAATGCTGGTCTAATTTTTAATGTGGCAGCACTAGCATACACAGAGGGATTTTCCATTTTTCTGCAAAGTAGCCAGCTATTGGTGTCCAAATTGGTTTTAGAGTTCTAACCAAAGGATTTTGGGGAAGGGAAGGGAAGGGAAGGGAAGGGAAGGGAAGGGAAGGGAAGGGAAGGGAAGGGAAGGGCAAGGACGGGAAGGGAAGGGAAGGGGGGAGAACTTTTAAAAAAATATATACTGTATTTCTTCAGGGAAGGGAAGGGAAGGGAAGGGAAGGGAAGGGAAAGGAAGGGAAGGGAAGGGAAGGGCAGGGCCTACTCTTCCTGGAAATAACTCTTAATAGGGCAATAGGAACTGTAAAAAAACATGTTTGTGAAACATTCAATTAAAAAAAAAAAGTTGTTTCCCCCTTTCTCTCACCCTTCCAACAGTCATGATAATGCTTTTGGGATTGGTTCTTGAATGTGATGGAAGTTACCCCACAAGATCAGTCATTTGAATGTTAAATCACTTAATGCTACACTGCTTGAGTATTTCTGCCATGAAAAAAGTCTGGCAGATGTCCATGTTGCTTGCTATTTTTGCACTTGCCGAGGATTAAAGTTGTGCATCCACTGCAATCACCAGAGCAGAAGATTTCATGTTGACTGAGGCATTTCTGCAGCACTAACCGCAGGTGCGGAGGTAAAAGGGAAAAAGAAATAATCATTCTACTACTTTTGTGTGGGTCTAGAAATTGGCAATCACAACTTCCTGACAGGCACGTATGTTCCAGTGTGCACTATTTATCTGAATGCTTGAGCATGAGCTGTAAACAGCTGCATCATGCTGAAGAAGGCATTGCACAAGTCTAAGGGTTGACTGTACCGATTGCTTTGGTTTGAGAGACTTGTTCATTTTCTTAGCTGGAGCTGCAGACCATTCATCAGGCTCAGTGCTCCCACTGCTAATATGATGCTGCCTGCATCACGACTAAGGGCCAATCAAAGGACACCTTTAATTGGGGTCAGGAAAGCCCCAAAGAAAAGAAAATACCCAACTATAAAAATATAGCAACAAACCAGCGACTTATATTTTCTTAGACCTTTATGAGTATAGTGCTGCTACAGCAGTTGATCCAATCCAAATGAAATATTAGAAGCTACCACTCAGCGGAAACAACAACTATCTGCTGAGATTTGGAGCATCGTAACAGACATACAGTTGCCCTAGATTTCAATGAAAGCTAGCTGAAAATTTCCATCTGAATAGTTTTATGAGAAAATTCTGGTTAGAAGAAATGGAGCATTTTGTTGGGAAAGTATCTATTTTGTCAGAAACTGGAGAAACTATCTGAGAGTTCTGTTTTATTAAGTCAGAATAGTTCAGTTTTGGTTTGGATTTTTCTGCTATTTTTATATTATATGACAAACAAAATATACAAAAGGCATAACAAATTAAAAAGGAGTATCTCAAAGTGGCTTATTTTGAGCAACACTCCAACACTCTGACATTCATCCTTATTTGGAATGAAGAGTAATTTTGAAAACCTGACTGAGTTATGAGATGAAAATAAGATTTTCACAATTTGAGAAAATACATAGATACATAGTTTTTACTCAAACACCACAGGCTTGTTATTGACCGTTCCTGGGGGCCACTTCAGGCGTGCTGTGAAGTACTGGGATCCTGTGATCCGCTTTAATAACCAAAAGGGGGGACAGGAGTGAACGTGGTGCTGTTTTTTCAGTGCATAGGTAAGTGTGGTAAATAGTGGGGACCTTCAGTGCTGTGGGGAGATTAAGGAATCAGGAATATGAAGAGAAGACTATCTACAAATGAGGATGGGGCTGGGAAGTGGGATAGGGCATGGGAAAAGGAAAGGCCATGGAGCAAAATATTTCAACAAAGTCTGTGCTAGAGAAGAGATGGGTCTGTAGTGAGAAGAAATGCTTTGGCAGAAGAGGCTCAAAGCTTGTAAAAAGTGCTTTGATATGCACAAGAGACAGGAGCTGTCATTCCTGCAAGTCAGAACTGCAATAAAAGGATCATGGAAGGTGTTGTGAATGGGCCAAGTGGGTCTAAGGAGGGAAAAATGGCTCTGAAGACAAGAAACCTCAAGCCCAAACCAATATATTGAAGTGTCCAAACTTGGAAAACATTTTCTCAGAGCATGGAAAAATGTTCAGTTCTTTTACTGTTGCTGTTAATGTTATTTATTTAGTCATAATAATCAGAGGCAAAAATATTTAAAGATGCATTGATGAGAACGGCAGGGAACAAGAGTCCCAGTCACGAAAGAGGGGGGATGGAGGAGAAAAAAGCTGAGACTGTGCAGCACAGTGTTGCAGGCAAGAGGGTTGTGCTGGGTGGGGGGCCAGGCACGGCTGGGTGGGGAGGAAAGGACCATGCCCATGCCTGTGCCCGTGCCTGTCCCTGTGCCCAGCTGCAAGCCACCACCCTGCTCTTTAGCTGCAGTTCGACCCCAGGGCCTTCGGTTGGGCTCCTTTGCACGAGGGCTGTGAAAATGGCTCATGTGCCAGCAGCAGCGGCTGTGGGAGAGCAAAGGGGGAACCAGCTCTTCTCCAGGGCTGTGCACATCTTGCCTTTGGGATTAAAATATCAAACCACTTACTGAGACAGAGCTCAGTTGTTAGTTTTTCTCTGCATTTGTGAAGGGCAGGCAGAGCAGAAAGTGGAGTCAGGGATTCTTCTGGTTGGGAGCTTGGCTTATTGAATCTGGGGGAGCACCTCACCTGCGGGGAATGGGGAAAGCTCTGGCTGTGCCCTCTGTGCCGGTGTACCAGGGCGAGTCGAGGACAGGCAAGTACCACCAGGACCAAGGGACAAGCATCCTCCTGTGGCTCTCTGAGAGACATCTTTTTGAGTTGAGGTTACAGTCCATTGCTTGGTGGTTTTATCCCAAATTCCCTGGGAAATGGGATATTGGCTCCTTGATTAATGCACGTAGGTACTGCCATGATTTGTTCGCTTTTCATTCCTGCCTGTCCCTCTGGCACTATTATTAGGGCTTTACGGATAAGAATTAAGTCTGTGATTCCCTCAGATGACCCATGTTGACAAGCTGTTATGTTCATTCTGACTAGCTCTGCACAGACAAACAGTATTTTTTGAGTTTTCAAAGTGCTTCTGTAAATAATACTGTTGCTTCACAGAAACTCCCCTTTCTGTTTCCCGCCCCACTCCCTGCATCAGACACCAATACACTTATTTGCCCTGAAAGATCTGCTTCTCATTTATCCATGGCACTTTTAAGGATAAGTTTAGGCAAAAATTGAAAAAAAAAAAAAAGAAGAGGGAAGAAAGGGAGATTTTTCTTACACTCTTTGTTAGGATGTGCTGCGTAGTTTTGGCTCGTCTCCGGGCAGGACTACATGCTGCAAAAAGAACAGAAACATGGTCAGAGTGCTCTGGAGAGGGACAAGCCCAGGCAACACTCTCAGTAGTGGTGCCCGCTGAAAATGCTGGTCAGGCTGAAACTTTTGGGAGACCATGAGAAGACCCTCATGCAGGTGGCAAGGCAGGAGGGCCTTAGCGGTGGCCTTTTTAATGTCACCTCAGAGAATATGTCCTAGCTCCACAATGCAGATATCTACGGGGGTAGGACAACAACCTTCCCCAAGTTTCTGCACCTTCCTCATAGGCTTCCAGGAGGAACTGTCCTTCTCCTTCCTGAGTTCTGATCTTGCTTCTCACCTAATGATGTTTCAGAAGGAAATGAGCTTCTCTTTCCATCCAGCCACCTTCATACATGACTAGTGTATACGCTAACTTTTGGAGAGGACTAACATTTTATCTAGACATTTTTTTTTTTTTTTCAATAAGCTAAAACTGCTTTGTGACATCATTTCAGTTTGATTGCATCATATCCAAAGCACATTTGCACTAAGCTGAGTCTTTTTCAATCCCCAAAATGACCCATTCAGTTCCTTGACTTAGGGCATTTTGCTTAAAGTCTGTTTCTGAATTTTATTTCTTAGACCCATGAAGACACTAAAATCATGGGCAAACCAGCATTGCTAGCCACTAGACACAGAAGAGGCCAGGACCATAAGCCAAACTTTTGACTGGACTGAAGCAATTGGTTTTGGGTGAAGTTTTTTTTTGGACAAAGTGAAGACTCTTTAAACATTTGTTGTTTCAGTTTAACTTGAAACTGGCCTGAAAGATTGTGATATTCCCAGCTCTCTCTCTCTCATCACATCTTACCTTTTGCTCTTTAAAATTATTACCCTCCCCTGTGTTCAGGCTACAAGAGTCATGATTACAGGATTTAGCAGTCAGTGACAAAAACAGGCCTGCAAAAACCTGCCAAATTTGGAGAATTAACTCCTATTCTGAAGGCTGACCCTGAGGGCAAGGCACGTGAATGGGGGTTTCCTATTCAGGCTCCATGTATAATCCGAAGTTTTTGAAGAGCCAGGAAGGTTTATTATGGGATGATGGGTGACTTGCTCTCCTGGGGAGCTTTCCTTTACATTTGTTGCATACTTTCAACTCCAGGAGTTGCAGTGCTTATCAATATTAAGGTTTGCAAAGAGTTTTTAAGCTGTGGAAGCAGATGGAGGTCATCCAAGGCTGCTCATTACTGCAGCCAAACTCGTCTTCTCTGATGGCAGGAATAATAAGTGGCTGGGCTTTCCAGGGGTCTGGTACCAGCAGAGCTGGCAGCAGGACCAAAGTCATTCTTCCTAGACAGCTTGCCTTGCGCTGGTCTAAAAGCCACCACCCCTTGATACCCCAGTGAGGACACAAGTGCTGAGCATTAGGACCTCACTGGATAGAAATAAAGATTTGGCCTATGCCCTGCCCGTGGTGAAAGAGGACAGTAACACGGGAGGTGATCAGGCTTGCCCCGGGTCCCGCCGGCGACCCGTTGCAGCGCAGGGTACTACCACGCTGAGCTCCCCACAAGTAAGTTATCTGCCTGTATAGAGCTTGAGAGCCTGCTGAGCTGTCAGGTCGATCACAGTCTGTTTTGCACAGCGTGACATCCTCAGGGATCCCTACTGCCTTCTCCTGCAGGACACGTTTTATATTTTAAACCATGGTGAGTGTGGGATGAAAACCAGACAAACATCGCAAAGGTGGGTTTTTTTCCCTAGGAATATCTTGTAACTTGTCTTTGAAGCTGCTGCAGTCACCTTTACTTCTGGAATTTCCTCGTGTGAGGACTAAACTAATTGGTCACAAGCAAAACACTCGAGTGCAGAAATGTTTAGTGATGTAAAGAATTATCTTCTTATCTCTCTGATATTTTATATATTTTGCTGGGCAATATGAGGACCACAGTTTATACAGATTTCTACCGGAAGCAAATACTGTTGTGCTGTTATCGGTACCCAGGCTGGTGCACAAGGAACAGCACATAAATGTGTCTAATGGTAGTAAATTTGCTTATTTTCAGAGTATGTTTGATCCACAGTCCAACTCACTGCCTGTAGTCTGCCAGAGCGAGTGGCAAATGGCTTACAGGGGCTGAAGAAGGGCAAGGCATAAAAGGGACAGAGCACCAGCAAACATGCAGCTACTTGAATAGCCACTGAAGGAAGAGTGAATCACAGATGTAGCCAGAAGCGACCCACTTGCACAGGAACACAATGGCAGCAATGCAAACAGTGGGGCTGCAGGGCTCTCCCCACAAACATGATTTTCTGCAGGGAGTGGAAGCAGGAAGGGAAGAATGAATCCTTGCAGATGATGTTTCTGGATTTGCCCGCAAAAGGATGTTTGTCTGTACAGTCCAGCTTTCGGGCAACAAAAGCAATTAAACTGATGGTTCACTTTGTCATTTCCACTTATATTCTGAAATTAAGCAGCTGAGAGCTCATGCTCGCAGCTTGCAAGTAGAGATCTGATCTGGCCCCACAATTTGTTTTCCTTGCTTTTACCTGCTTTCTTGTTGCTGAAATATGCAGCCATTGAGTTTAAACTAATTTGTTCAATCAAATGCAGACTGGGCTTTGTCCGGTTCTTACTCTTCATTACCAGCAATTAATGTTAATCATGCATTCATTTCCAGGGCATGTCTTTGGAAATGTTCCACTTACTGAGCCAGCAGACTGAAATTCAACATTCATGCAGTTCACCCAGTTCATCTGAGCTGCTAACTGCTCGCGGAACTTCATTTTCTTTTCTATTACACAGAATAGCCACACAGTTGCAAGCTGTCACTTTCGCAATTACCTCATAGGTACATCAACACCGATTCCAGATCTCCCAGTTTTGCCAGTGCTAGGATTTTACAGAGCCACAATGTCGAAGCACCTGCACGGATTAGCTCCAGAAATAAGCAGTGAGCACCGGGCTGCAAGCAGAGCACGGCATGGCACGGCATGGCACGGCAGAACAGAGAAGCTGCTCACTTCAGAGATCTCCCTGCTGCCAAACACCCCATCCATCGGAAAGACAACACCGTACCGGTTGCTACAGTTTGAATGTACTCACATTTGGATGAAATCACAGTGGTGAAAACTTCCAAATTTTCGTCGCTGCAGCTGTAAATCTGGTGCATTTTCCACGTCTCTCTCCTGACTGCCTTTCAGCTTCATGCAACCGCTCTGAACTTCTGGTAAATAGGTTTCACTAATCCAATCTGGCTCTGTGATCATTGTCCAGATCTACAAAGGACAGACTGATGCTGTGATCTCATCTCATTCCATATTCTTCATTGCAACATTTTCTGCTCCCATCTGCCTTTCTATGAATACTATTAATGCAAAGATTTAATTTAGCTGTTACTTAAGCCTCTACTCAGATAGAAGCATTTTATTTTACATCTCCTTTTACCAGTCTGGAGAAGCCTTTACAATAAATGGCTGATAACTGAAGTCTGTTCTGTGCAGACAATTTATAGGCAAATAAACATTTACAGAAGTACTGCAAGGATTTTTAAAATAAGTTGGGTTAATACTTTGTGTACCTTAACACATTTATTGTAAAAAATTTCTCCTCCCATATAATGAGGAGCTGAATCCAGGTGTATTAAGAAAAGCATTTTGTGCTTTACCTTTTAAGTTCCTAAACTAGTACCCGAATCCTGGGCACTTTAGTGTAAAATTTCAAATGCAGATAACTAAAGAAGGGCACGTCAGGCAGACATACACAGGTCTATATGCCCCTACACTACAGTGGTTGCAGAGGGAGGGCAGGTGGCTCATATGAGTTCCAATATGCCTTGATGGCTCTGGGGCCTAATTCCATATTTATGCACTTCAATAAAGGGTCTTCTTGCTGAAGCTTTTCATTCCTTAATGCTCCCATCAAAAATTGTTCCTTTCCACATCTGTGAAAATCAGCCCCCTCAACTGCTGGTGACTTACTGCTGCCATGGACACCTAAGCTCGAAAATTTTGGCTAGCAGGCTCCAGCAACTGATGTAGCAGAAACACTTTCAAGTGTGAATAATGATATTAAATTATGTCAGTCTAATGAATAGCCTTCATTACTAGCACGTGTATGTAATTAACACAAAAACTAGTGCTGTCTTCTCCTATAGACATCTGCCACCAACAGTCTCGGATGGAAAGTGCCAGTAAATACGGGCTGTCACTGACATCTTCATGTAATGTTTCTTCTTTGAAATAATAATATTGGTGAAATACACATCCTGAACCTGGAAGCATTTTAGTTGAGTGGAAGGTGTCACTGTTTCAAGAAAGACACGAGTGAAGAGAAGCTGGTATCCCTTGTCACCTTCCAGGGCAGCCTCCTGCTGTCCAAGGGCATTGAACCCATTGCGGGGCTGGGGCCATTGTCTCAGGAAACCACGCCGTGTTTGCAACGGGCGGTGGGGCGGCAATATAATCAAGCAAAACTTCAATTAGTTTTTGATTTATTGCGCCACATGTTCTGCTTGTATGACTGATGTCATTAACATCAGGCTTGGGTGGTGTGTTCATCTGTCCCTGCCCGGCTCCCTCTGAAGGCACACACACTCAACAGATGGGGAGCTGCACGGGCGCGAACGCAATTGTTTATCCCCCTATTGTTCCTGTGTCAAGCGATCAAACCAAATCCATTACCCGCCAAGAAAAAGATCAGCGCACCGTCCGTTCAGCAGTGAATGGAGCAGAGGCGGTTATGCAGGGAGGCTTTAAAGCTTTCAAAAGGATAAAAAAAAAAATAAAATAATGAAGAGCAACACTGAATAGATGACCAAAAAAAAAAAAAAAAAAGCTGTAACAAATCTAACCCACTCTTTATTTCACCTTTGGATATTCAGAGTCCTATAAGAGGCACTTTTGGCTCTGAGTCACTGTTTTCCTAGTTATAAGTATGACTTAAAGATATTTTAAAATCATAGTTGGGGTTTAACATTACAACAAATATTTGCTGTTTCCTCATGTTGAGAGGTGGTGGGGATGTGGAAACTGAAGTGAGACTCAAGAGCTGGTTACCAGCCGGTATTCACTGCATTATAGGTTAGGTTTTGAGCAGGTAGGCTTTGAACACCTATCTTTACAAGGGACATGATGCTCTGGGGCTGAGTCACTGTGCAGAGAGCTGGCAAAAAGCTCTCACATCACTGCCACAGAAAACAGGGTTTAGGAGGACCAATATAATCTGTCTCATCTGGGAATGAATTTTCCCGTTTGCTGCTTCATTGTTTCCAGATCCTACAGGATAGTCGAGCACTGTGAATGCCCAGGGTTTTGCAGGTAGTTTCAATGTGGCTTTAAGAGCAGGACTACACATATTGGTCTACTTTTTTTCCAGTTATCTGTGAGTTATTTTGGACAAATATCTTGGTTTATCTACCTATAAAATAGGTGTGACGATACCTGCCAAGAAAGTGTGCCATAAAGGTCAACTGCATGCAACCTGACAAAGACCAGCAGGACAGGAATTTTAGCACTGAGGAAGATACTCTCCACAATGCCCAGCCTAGGAACTGCTTGCAGAGCTGCATCAGATGATTTCATGTAGTATCTCTCTCTGGCTCCCTACTGACGTAGCAAGAGTTCACTCTGTAGTGGGAGCAGGAAACCAAACATTTATTGATCTTATGAATAATTTTTTCCCCCAAATTACATAAAATATCTAGAAACTATGCTAAATTTTTTCCTCACTGCTAAACACAATTAATAACCTACTAATTTAATTCATGTAGTTCTGCTGCAGCCATGAGAAGACCCAAGAAAGTTTTTGCACTGGAGTATATCTTTGACTGAAGACTCCCAAGCCAATATGTGGAATTCAAATTCCTCGCTGTGGGCCGTGACACATCTGTTTACCAAATACCTGAAGTCTCAGTGTTGTCAGCAAACGATCAAAACATTTGCTGGTGGAAGAACTTGGCAACCAAAGGTGAATGGGGACAACTGAAGAGGAGGAAGAGGACAACTCAGGACACAAGAATAGACATATGGTGTCAGGCAAAACATCCATCTAACCTGAACTGCAGGTCTGGTGCAGGCAAGGTATTTGATTTTTGGGAACGTGGGCAGAAAGGAGGGAGTGGCGGAGAAGGGGAAAAGACATATGCTGAGGCAAAAACAACTCATGAAAATAGCAGAAGGATCAGTGAATCTTGTCAACATGGCAGAAAAATACCATAAGCTGTCAAAATGTCACTGCAGGGAGGTGGCGGGGATGTCTTTCCCATGGGCTGGATCTGTTCAGCCACACTTGGAAGAAACAAGTGTAGCTGCCTGTCCTGTTTACCAAGTATGCTAGATTTGGTAAACTTAAAGGAAACAAAATAAAACCAAATTTTAATTGTGGTTACAAAAAATGTAACTAAAACTTTGAGTGATATAAGCTAAGTATCAGAAACCTCTAAACCTTTGTAAACAAATTAATGCCTTTCCAGCACAGCATTTTCTTCCAGCGAAGCGGATGGGAAGCATCCCGGTACTCTCAGCGTATGCAACGTTGCCAAGGGATTCCCTGGCCTGCCGAGGACAGAGCTCTTCCCAAGGCAGGGCTCTGGCTTCTCCCTCTGGATCTTGTACCTTGTTTCGTAAGAGGCAAATCTAATCCATACTGATCCACTTGAGCCTATTTCTTTCCATTAGCTGGACAATATGATAAGGATAAACCCCAGGTATTTTTGGAATAGGACTGTGAATTTAGAGGTATGCACAGTTAACCATTTAAAAATAAGATAGGATAAAACTACACATGCATGCTGCAGACATTTACTCTAAAACACTTCTGTGTGATGCAGAAAAGGAAAAGCAACAAAAAAAAAGCAAAATATATAGTGAGCTTCTGACACACAATCTGTTATTTTTCTCTAAATGAAAGGAAAAGAGAGGCAGATACGCTATCAACAACTTCACCTCACTGTTGCAACAGTCTGCAAAACTAGTTCAAAATTAAAGTAGCACTGCATGGCTAAGAGGTCTGTGATTAAGTGACGAATTTCCAAAAGTAACATTTTAATTGGCATCTGGCTGGAAGCTGCTGTAACAGATTTTACCCAAATAGGAATATGACAGTCAAGGTATTTAAAAACATTTTGAACTTTAAATTCACTATAGGGGACCTGGAGAGAGGGATGCGAGTGTTGTGCAGTTTGAAAGGGCTACTGCACAGACTTCTCAGCTACTCATTAAAGGAGATACCAGCCAAACCTGGAAGCCAAGCTGAAAGCATCCCCTGCCTTGTTACAGAAAGATACTGCAGGATCCTAAGAAAAATACCTAAGCATGGTTGGCTCCTCTTAAAAAAGTTATGTATAGATAATTGGACATTCACAAATTTGCCCCCAGCTTGTACAACACACTTGAGTAAGTCCATACAGTGATTAGCGAGAAGCACAATGCCCAGCACTGCAAGGTTCAAGTCCCGCAGAGCTTGTGCCAGCAGCGGGGATCGCACTGAGCCAGCACTAAAGCCAGGGCCAGGCGGAGCACGTGGAGGCTTAACAAGCTTTCACACACTGGTCATGCACTGGTAATCCACAGAAAGCCTTAAAAATGTCAACGAAAGATCGATATGTCCAAACTGGGCTGTGACAACACCAGCTTATTAAGATGCTGAACTTTAATTACATTTGTCCTTGATTAATTAATTTTTCAAGCTAATTGACCAGTGAGGTCTTTATTCCCCTGATAAAGCACAATCATTTTTGGATGGGGCTTTTTCACTCTCAATTTTTTTCCTTTAAAACTTTTAAAGATTATTTTGACTATTGGCTTCTGATGTGTACACAACCATTTTTGGACAAACAAGCACATTAATTAAAGCTTGTCCTGTGGTTCCTGGCTCTGTGCAGTGGCAGCTCTCTTGCTCTAACTGCATATTATGTCTTACACCACATGAAGGAAAATCTGCTGCTTGGGTAGTCAGGCACAAACTACTTGGGATTCCTCCCATGGATAAGCCTAAGGAATGAGGAAGCCTGAACTGTCACCTTACTTGTCTCTAGTGTGTCCTCACGCAGCCATCAAGATACTTTTGCCACGTGCAACACACGTGCTCTGTGGCATGAAGGTCCTTGGAGGGTATCAGATGGCATTGCCTCTTCTGGTCTAACTTCTGCCTGAAAACTAGATTAAATTTAAAACAAAGACCATCATTATTGGAATTTAGAGACCCCTGTGCTAGAAACTTAGAAAACAGGAAGTAGGAGAAGCTGCACTAAAGGCACAGAAGCAAGATCAAATTTATGAGTCCCCTTTTGGTCCTGATTTAAGTTAGGGTGCCTGTGTGAAGCAGCAAGACAGCACAGGAGATGGCACCGCAACAGAGGTGGCTTTAGGATAGAGTGGGAGCACCAGTATGGAACCGCTGTGTCTTGGAAACGTGAAACTTCAGCGGTAGCTTCTGTGTGACAAGTATGTTAAATGGTCATACACCGTTTGGCCATGAGTCTGGAAGGGGAAACTCTGATGCCAGTTATCCTAAAAAGGGTTTTGGAGAGATGAAACGGGTTATCTTGTCTCCCTGCTGGTTTGGCCTTTGGCCTCTCTACTGATGCTGCCAGCAGGGGTGTCAAAGATCTTCTCCTTTAAGTACCTGACTTGTTTCTAGGAATCTGATTAAAGTAGATCACTGGAGATAACAAGAGGAATTAATGCCACAAATACATAGGAGAGGATTTTCAAGCTCATAAGCTACACAGAGGTCAGTCCTTTCCAAGTCATGCAAGCCTCTGAGATCTTTGATTTTTGTGGGATTGATGATTTTTACTTGTCCTTTTCCTCTGTCCTATTAGCCTTTACACATAAACACTTACCTTTATTAATTCAGTTCTGGTTGCAGTTTGTTCAGTTGCTCTGTTCACTACATGGCACATACTGCACAGAGGCGAACCTGGGAGAGAGAAAACCAAAAGGGAACAGGAAAAAGTTCTCAGCTGCTTTGCAATAGACATGGCACACTCCATAATAACTAGATAGTTTTAAATTCTACATCCTTAGTGTTTTTACAGTGTTTTGTAAAATGTGTATTCTCATCTTAGATGTTCCCCTGAAGTCTGATGTTTCTATATCCTCTCAACTTGGTCAGCCAAAAAGAGGTAGACTCCTAAGTGCTAGATCTACAACTTCTTATACTCTCCAGTTTGTAACCATGTTATATATTCACGCTCAATGTCTCAGCTGTAAGCAACTGTGTGCATACGTCTGCACAGACATCAGTTTTTTTACCAGTACCTTGTCTCCTATGCATATGCAGATGTCCCCAGTGAAGGACACGCTTAGACCTTCAGCAGCCATCAGCCAACCCTGCACTGTCCTTGTTCAGCAGGTTGGCATTTGTAGGTCAGCTCTGTTGGGTAGGTCCCTGAACTGCACTTTACAGTCGGTGACATCATCATTTCTGACATGAGAAGTCACAAATGGTTAATTTACTGTCAAAATCTGTCCCCTGTCTCTGTGCTCAGTTTTACTGAGTAGTCCTAATTTTAGGACTTCCAACAAATACAACAGGTATCAAGTACATCAGCTTAACTGCACCAGGAACTAAACTTGGGAGAAGGCTACATGAAGGCTGTGGGACACGCTCTTTTAGGATGTCCAAAGTGCCAGAAAGGTGAGTGGCACCACTGTGAGCACGTCTAAATGGGACCTGCATGCTCCAGAAGTGGGAACAGAGGCTGCAGCCCTCTGGGAGGAAACATTAAAGTGCCACCTCTTACAGCACAACACCAACATGGCTTCAACCCTTCCTGGCTTGGAAAGATGACCCTGGAGAAGGACTGATCCACTGAAACAAGTGTTACAGAGGCTCTGAGGTTTTTGTAGTGCAAGGCAAATGAAATTCAGCCTCTGTTCCTGTTAATTCCATTCCTTGCTGCTCTGATAAGCACGTAATGACAGCTTTCACAACGCAGGGACCTGTCCATCGGAAAATGGATTACAACCACCAACTCTTGAACACAAACTAGTGAGCAACCATCTAATGGTGACTAGAGAGACACCACAGGTCTGTGCTGGTGACCTAGAGGTGAAAAGACTTTATTTGTCCAACCGAATCCCCAAAGCTTTCAGACCCCTGATCAGGCAGGAAGTTCTGATCTAAATGACCATTAATCTTCCTTAAGGTGAAAAGGTCAGAAGAGCAAGTTATTCAATGTTAACTGTTTTTTTACGGCAGCAAAAAGCGTCTTTATTTCCAACGCTGTCTTAAAATATACAGCAACACTTAAGCATCCAAACTTTCACAGTGATTTTTCAGAAGTGATGTCAGCTTTTAGACAGAAGACAAAGTCCACACACAGTGTCAGCCCCCCACAGCTGTGTCCACAGCCATACCAACAATGCCACACAATGGTGTCCTGAAATCCCATAAAGGCAAGCGACAATGCCACAGAATGAAGCGATAATGCATTGGAGCTGCTGACAATCAGTCCTTAACATGTGTTATCCGTTTGACTGCAGGTGTAAATCAGCATTTCAATGTCAAGTTGCTAATTTAAGGTTGTATGGTCAAACACCCAAATAGCTGTACCCCAGGAAAAGCACAAGTGCTTTGTTAAAGTAGGTCAAAGTCACTGCAAGTCAGGGAACATGGAGGAAAAGTTCCACATCAATAAACCAGGATTTGTGCTATGATATATATATATTTCATGATACAGTAGCATTAAATTAAATTAAACATTTACCAGCAGCTCAGAGGACAGTGAGGGCACAGCCACCATTCTGCTGTCGCTCGGCTGACTTTGGCGGCGTGCGTGCTGCTGGCGTACACAGCAGCAGAACCAGGCTCTGTGGCCCTACAGTGCGATATGAAGTAACACGGCTCTCCAAAGGATACAGGTCACATTTCCTCTGCTTTCACCTACCTGTGCCGCCTCATGGATGTCCACTTTCCCCCCTTTAATTCCCACATTCAAAGAAATAAGGAAAACATCTGCTGCCATTTGCTGTAGAGTTCTCTGAACACCAAGTACATGGAATTTTTCAAAAGAAACCAGGCTGAAAGTATTTTTTTCATCCCTTCTCCTATTACTAGGAAAGTAGTTAACTTAAGACCCTGATTAACATTCCATTGAGCTGTGTCAAATGGTTCTTCCTCTTATTGTTATTATTTGGCTGTACAACGTTTTCTACCAACTCACATGTGGCAGCTGTTTCAGTACAATGGGGAAAAAAAAATGAGTGGCATTTTAGTGGGTTATTTAGTGGGAGCCTAGAACTGGCAAAATTCAAAACTGCATTCAGAAATGCTGCATCTAAGGGAACTGCAGCCTTCCTAATGATAGCCCAGGTTTTGATTTTTTTTTTTTTGTCTCTGTTTCACTGAGAAATTGAGAGCAACAGTAGAAGCTTCTGCTTATTCTCATGCACAACTACACATAAAAAAAATGCACTAGACATTTTGTAACAAACTGAGCCTGTGTGATTTCTCATATGTACACTGCTGGGAAGTACAAAAGCAACTACCTACGGTAAAAAAAAAGCACGTGCAAAGCAAGTTGGACCTCTGCAAATTCAGTCGCTGACAGTCCTGCCACACCATTGCTCAAAGAGGAACCTCTTCCTCTGCAGGTGGCCTGGTGGTGAGTCAAAGATGGAACCAGGTTTCTAGGCAGGATGAGCAGGTAGCTGTGGAAGACCCTCTTCTCACTGCCCAGTGCTGACACTGCAGCAGACAAGCTCCTCTGTGTACCGCTGCCTGAGCTACAGGTTCCAGAGAGGTCAGGAAAACGCTCACATCATCTTCTGTACTCACTAGCTGGTGTCTGAATTTAAATTAAGTTCCCTTTTATTTGGGAAGCACTCAGGGATGGTCTGAGGAAAAATGGAGACCATACCTTTAGGTGCGTTGTGTTGCTTCAGGGGGCTGTTGTCCCCCCTCCACAGACACACTCAATGCAGTGCCGTATTTATCAGGCTGGAGCTG